>NW_026779733.1:0-76127 GCF_030144855.1 Hypanus sabinus
TCAGAGTAACACACAAAATGCTAGAGGAACTCAGCAGGTCAGACAGTGTCTATGGTCAGAGTAACACACACAAAATGTTCGAGGAACTCAGCAGGTCAGACAGTGTCTGTGGTCAGAGTAACACATACAAAATGCTGGAGGAGCTCAGCAGGTCAGACAGTGTCTATGGACGGAGTAACACACACACAATGCTGGAGGAGCTCAGCAGCTAAGACAGTGTCTATGGTCAGCGTAACACACACAAAATGCTGGAGGAACTCAGCAGGTCAGACAGTGTCTATGGTCAGAGTAACACAGACAAAATGCTGGAGGAACTCAGCAGGTCAGACAGTGGCTGTGGTCAGAGTAACACAGACAGAATGCTGGAGGAACTCAGCAGGTCAGACAGTGTCTATGGTCAGAGTAACACACACAATGCCTGAATAACTCAGCAGGTCAGACAGTGTCTACTGACAGAGTAACACACAAAATGCTGGTGGATCTCAACAGGTCAGACAGTGTCTATGGTCAGAGTAACACACACAAAATGCTGGAGGAACTCAGCAGGTCAGACAGTGTCTATGGTCAGAGTGACACACACAAAATGCTGGCGGAACTCAGCAGGTTAGACAGTGTCTATGGACAGAGTAACACACACAAAATGCTGGAAGAAATCTGCAGGTCAGACAGTGTCTATGGACAGAGTAACACACACAAAATGCTGGAAGAAATCTGCAGGTCAGACAGTGTCTATGGTCAGAGTAACACACAGAAAATTCTGGAGGAACTCAGCAGGTCAGACAGTGTCTATGGATAGAGTAACACACACAAAATGCTGGAGTAACTCAGCAGCTCAGACAGTGTCTATTGTCAGGGTAACACACACAAAATGCTGGAGGAACTCAGCAGGTCAGACAGTGTCTATGGACGGAGTAACACACACAAAAGGCTGGAGGAACTCAGCAGGTCAGACAGTGTCTATGGACAGAGTAACACACACAAAATGCTGGAGGAACTCAGCAGGTCAGACAGTGTCTACGGACAGAGTAACACACACAAAATGCTGGAGGAACTCAGCAGGTCAGACAGTGTCTGTGGTCAGAGTAACACACACAAAATGCTGGATTAACTCAGAAGGTCAGACAGTGTCTATGGACGGAGTAACACACACAAAATGCTGGAGAAACTCAGCAGGTCAGACAGTGTCTATGAACAGAGTAACACACACAAAATGCTGGAGGAACTCAGCAGTTCAGAGAGTGTCTATGGACGGAGTAACACTCACAAAATGCTGGAGGAACTCAGCAGGTCAGACAGTGTCTATGGACGGAGGAACACACACAAAATGCTGGAGGAACTCAGCAGGTCAGACTGTGTCTATGGACGGAGTAACACACACAAAATGCTGGAGGAACTCAGCAGGTCAGACAGTGTCTCTGGACAGAGTAACACTCACAAAATGCTGGAGGAACTCAGCAGGTCAGACAGTGTCTCTGGTCAGAGTAACACAGTCAAAATGCTGGAGGAACTCCGCAGGTAAGACAGTGGCTGTGGTCAGAGTAACACAGACAGAATGCTGGAGGAACTCAGCAGGTCAGACAGTGTCTATGGACAGAGTAACACACACAAAATGCTGGAGGAACTCAGCAGGTCAGACAGTGTCTAAGGACAGAGTAACACACACAAAATGCTGGAGGAACTCAGCAGGTCAGACAGTGTCTGTGGTCAGAGTAACACACACAAAATGCTGGAGGAACTCAGCAGGTCAGACAGTGTCTATGGACGGAGTAACACACACAAAATGCTGGAGAAACTCAGCAGGTCAGACAGTGTCTATAGACGGAGTAACACACACAAAATGCTGTAGGAACTCAGCAGGTTAGACAGTGTGTACGGACAAGGTAACACACAAAATGCTGGAGGAACTGAGCAGGTCAGACAGTGTCTATGGACAGAGTAACACTACAAAATGCTGGAGGAACTCAGCAGGTCAGACAGTGTCTATGGACGGAGGAACACACACAAAATGCTGGAGGAACTCAGCAGGTCAGACTGTGTCTATGGACGGAGTAACACACACAAAATGCTGGAGGAACTCAGCAGGTCAGACTGTGTCTATGGACGGAGTAACACACACAAAATGCTGGAGAAACTCAGCAGGTCAGAAAGTGTCTATGGACGGAGTAACACACACAAAATGCTGTAGGAACTCAGCAGGTTAGACAGTGTGTACGGACAAGGTAACACACAAAATGCTGGAGGAACTGAGCAGGTCAGACAGTGTCTATGGACAGAGTAACACTACAAAATGCTGGAGGAACTCAGCAGGTCAGACAGTGTCTATGGACGGAGGAACACACACAAAATGCTGGAGGAACTCAGCAGGTCAGACTGTGTCTATGGACGGAGTAACACACACAAAATGCTGGAGGAACTCAGCAGGTCAGACTGTGTCTATGGACGGAGTAACACACACAAAATGCTGGAGGAACTCAGCAGGTCAGACACTGTCTATGGTCAGAGTAAAACACACAAAATGCTGCAGGAACTCAGCAGGTCAGACAGTGTCTACGGATAGAGTAACACACACAAAATGCTGGAGGAACTCAGCAGGTCAGACAGTGTCTACGGACAGAGTAACACACACAAAATGCTGGAGGAACCTAGCAGGTCAGACAGTGTCTACGGACAGAGTAACACACACAAAATGCTGGAGGAACTCAGCAGGTCAGACAGTGTCTGTGGTCAGAGTAACACACACAAAATGCTGGAGGAACTCAGCAGGTCAGACAGTGTCTGTGGTCAGAGTAACACACAAAATGCTGGAGGAACTCAGCAGGTCAGACAGTGTCTATGGTCAGAGTAACACACACAAAATGTTGGAGGAACTCAGCAGGTCAGACAGTGTCTGTGGTCAGAGTAACACATATAAAATGCTGGAGGAGCTCAGCAGGTCAGACAGTGTCTATGGACGGAGTAACACACACAAAATGCTGGAGGAGCTCAGCAGGTCAGACAGTGTCTACGGACAGAGTAACACACACAAAATGCTGGAGGAGCTCAGCAGCTAAGACAGAGTCTATGGTCAGCGTAACACACACAAAATGCTGGAGGAACTCAGCAGGTCAGACAGTGTCTATGGACAGAGTAACACACACAAAATGCTGGAGGAACTCAGCAGGTCAGACAGTGTCTCTGGTCAGAGTAACACAGACAAAATGCTGGAGGAACTCAGCAGGTCAGACAGTGGCTGTGGTCAGAGTAACACAGACAGAATGCTGGAGGAACTCAGCAGGTCAGACAGTGTCTATGGTCAGAGTAACACACACAATGCTGGAATAACTCAGCAGGTCAGACAGTGTCTACTGACAGAGTAACACACAAAATGCTGGTGGATCTCAACAGGTCAGACAGTGTCTATGGTCAGAGTAACACACACAAAATGCTGGAGGAACTCAGCAGGTCAGACAGTGTCTATGGTCAGAGTAACACAAACAAAACGCTGGAATAACTCAGCAGGTCAGACAGTGTCTATGGTCAGAGTAACACACACAAAATGCTGGAGGAACTCTGCAGGTCAGACAGTGACTATGGTCAGAGTGACACACATAAAATGCTGGAGGAACTCAGCAGGTCAGACAGTGTCTATGGACAGAGTAACACACACAAAATGCTGGAAGAACTCTGCAGGTCAGACAGTGTCTATGGACAGAGTAACACACACAAAATGCTGGAAGAACTAGGCAGCTCAGACACTGTCTATGGTCAGAGTAACACACAGAAAATGCTGGAGGAACTCAGCAGGTCAGACAGTGTCTGTGGATAGAGTAACACACACAAAATGCTGGAGTAACTCAGTAGCTCAGACAGTGTCTATTGTCAGGGTAACACACACAAAATGCTGGAGGAACTCAGCAGGTCAGACAGTGTCTATGGACAGAGTAACACACACAAAATGCTGGAGAAACTCAGCAGGTCAGACAGTGTCTATGGTCAGCGTAACACACACAAAATGCTGGAGGAACTCAGCAGGTCAGACAGTGTCTATGGACAGAGTAACACACACAAAATGCTGGAGGAACTCAGCAGGTCAGACAGTGTCTCTGGTCAGAGTAACACAGACAAAATGCTGGAGGAACTCAGCAGGTCAGACAGTGGCTGTGGTCAGAGTAACACACACAAAATGCTGGAGGAACTCAGCAGGTCAGACAGTGTCTGTGGTCAGAGTAACACACACAAAATGCTGGATTAACTCAGAAGGTCAGACAGTGTCTATGGACGGAGTAACACACACAAAATGCTGGAGAAACTCAGCAGGTCAGACAGTGTCTATGGACGGAGTAACACACACAAAATGCTGGAGGAACTCAGCAGGTCAGACAGTGTCTCTGGACAGAGTAACACTCACAAAATGCTGGAGGAACTCAGCAGGTCAGACAGTGTCTGTGGTCAGAGTAACACACAAAATGCTAGAGGAACTCAGCAGGTCAGACAGTGTCTATGGTCAGAGTAACACACACAAAATGTTCGAGGAACTCAGCAGGTCAGACAGTGTCTATGGACGGAGTAACACACACACAATGCTGGAGGAGCTCAGCAGCTAAGACAGTGTCTATGGTCAGCGTAACACACACAAAATGCTGGAGGAACTCAGCAGGTCAGACAGTGTCTATGGTCAGAGTAACACAGACAAAATGCTGGAGGAACTCAGCAGGTCAGACAGTGGCTGTGGTCAGAGTAACACAGACAGAATGCTGGAGGAACTCAGCAGGTCAGACAGTGTCTATGGTCAGAGTAACACACACAATGCCTGAATAACTCAGCAGGTCAGACAGTGTCTACTGACAGAGTAACACACAAAATGCTGGTGGATCTCAACAGGTCAGACAGTGTCTATGGTCAGAGTAACACACACAAAATGCTGGCGGAACTCAGCAGGTTAGACAGTGTCTATGGACAGAGTAACACACACAAAATGCTGGAAGAACTCTGCAGGTCAGACAGTGTCTATGGACAGAGTAACACACACAAAATGCTGGAAGAACTAGGCAGCTCAGACACTGTCTATGGTCAGAGTAACACACAGAAAATTCTGGAGGAACTCAGCAGGTCAGACAGTGTCTATGGATAGAGTAACACACACAAAATGCTGGAGTAACTCAGCAGCTCAGACAGTGTCTATTGTCAGGGTAACACACACAAAATGCTGGAGGAACTCAGCAGGTCAGACAGTGTCTATGGACAGAGTAACACACACAAAATGCTGGAGAAACTCAGCAGGTCAGACAGTGTCTATGGACAGAGTAACACTCACAAAATGCTGGAGGAACTCAGCAGGTCAGACAGTGTCTCTGGTCAGAGTAACAGAGACAAAATGCTGGAGGAACTCAGCAGGTCAGACAGTGGCTGTGGTCAGAGTAACACAGACAGAATGCTGGAGGAACTCAGCAGGTCAGACAGTGTCTATGGACAGAGTAACACACACAAAATGCTGGAGGAACTCAGCAGGTCAGACAGTGTCTACGGACAGAGTAACACACACAAAATGCTGGAGGAACTCAGCAGGTCAGACAGTGTCTGTGGTCAGAGTAACACACACAAAATGCTGGATTAACTCAGAAGGTCAGACAGTGTCTATGGACGGAGTAACACACACAAAATGCTGGAGAAACTCAGCAGGTCAGACAGTGTCTATGAACAGAGTAACACACACAAAATGCTGGAGGAACTCAGCAGTTCAGAGAGTGTCTATGGACGCAGTAACACTCACAAAATGCTGGAGGAACTCAGCAGGTCAGACAGTGTCTATGGACGGAGGAACACACACAAAATGCTGGAGGAACTCAGCAGGTCAGACTGTGTCTATGGACGGAGTAACACACACAAAATGCTGGAGGAACTCAGCAGGTCAGACAGTGTCTCTGGACAGAGTAACACTCACAAAATGCTGGAGGAACTCAGCAGGTCAGACAGTGTCTCTGGTCAGAGTAACACAGACAAAATGCTGGAGGAACTCCGCAGGTAAGACAGTGGCTGTGGTCAGAGTAACACAGACAGAATGCTGGAGGAACTCAGCAGGTCAGACAGTGTCTATGGACAGAGTAACACACACAAAATGCTGGAGGAACTCAGCAGGTCAGACAGTGTCTAAGGACAGAGTAACACACACAAAATGCTGGAGGAACTCAGCAGGTCAGACAGTGTCTGTGGTCAGAGTAACACACACAAAATGCTGGAGGAACTCAGCAGGTCAGACAGTGTCTATGGACGGAGTAACACACACAAAATGCTGGAGAAACTCAGCAGGTCAGACAGTGTCTACGAACAGAGTAACACACACAAAATGCTGGAGGAACTCAGCAGGTCAGACAGTGTCTATGGACGGAGTAACACACACAAAATGCTGTAGGAACTCAGCAGGTTAGACAGTGTGTACGGACAAGGTAACACACAAAATGCTGGAGGAACTGAGCAGGTCAGACAGTGTCTATGGACAGAGTAACACTACAAAATGCTGGAGGAACTCAGCAGGTCAGACAGTGTCTATGGACGGAGGAACACACACAAAATGCTGGAGGAACTCAGCAGGTCAGACTGTGTCTATGGACGGAGTAACACACACAAAATGCTGGAGGATCTGAGCAGGTTAGACAGTGTCTACGGACAAGGTAACACACAAAATGCTGGAGGAACTCAGCAGGTCAGACACTGTCTATGGACAGAGTAACACACACAAAATGCTGGAGAAACTCAGCAGGTCAGACAGTGTCTATGGACAGAGTAACACACACAAAATGCTGGAGAAACTCAGCAGGTCAGACAGTGTCTATGGACAGAGTAACACTCACAAAATGCTGGAGGAACTCAGCAGGTCAGACAGTGTCTCTGGTCAGAGTAACAGAGACAAAATGCTGGAGGAACTCAGCAGGTCAGACAGTGGCTGTGGTCAGAGTAACACAGACAGAATGCTGGAGGAACTCAGCAGGTCAGACAGTGTCTATGGACAGAGTAACACACACAAAATGCTGGAGGAACTCAGCAGGTCAGACAGTGTCTACGGACAGAGTAACACACACAAAATGCTGGAGGAACTCAGCAGGTCAGACAGTGTCTGTGGTCAGAGTAACACACACAAAATGCTGGATTAACTCAGAAGGTCAGACAGTGTCTATGGACGGAGTAACACACACAAAATGCTGGAGAAACTCAGCAGGTCAGACAGTGTCTATGAACAGAGTAACACACACAAAATGCTGGAGGAACTCAGCAGTTCAGAGAGTGTCTATGGACGCAGTAACACTCACAAAATGCTGGAGGAACTCAGCAGGTCAGACAGTGTCTATGGACGGAGGAACACACACAAAATGCTGGAGGAACTCAGCAGGTCAGACTGTGTCTATGGACGGAGTAACACACACCAAATGCTGGAGGAACTCAGCAGGTCAGACAGTGTCTCTGGACAGAGTAACACTCACAAAATGCTGGAGGAACTCAGCAGGTCAGACAGTGTCTCTGGTCAGAGTAACACAGACAAAATGCTGGAGGAACTCCGCAGGTAAGACAGTGGCTGTGGTCAGAGTAACACAGACAGAATGCTGGAGGAACTCAGCAGGTCAGACAGTGTCTATGGACAGAGTAACACACACAAAATGCTGGAGGAACTCAGCAGGTCAGACAGTGTCTAAGGACAGAGTAACACACACAAAATGCTGGAGGAACTCAGCAGGTCAGACAGTGTCTGTGGTCAGAGTAACACACACAAAATGCTGGAGGAACTCAGCAGGTCAGACAGTGTCTATGGACGGAGTAACACACACAAAATGCTGGAGAAACTCAGCAGGTCAGACAGTGTCTACGAACAGAGTAACACACACAAAATGCTGGAGGAACTCAGCAGGTCAGACAGTGTCTATGGACGGAGTAACACACACAAAATGCTGTAGGAACTCAGCAGGTTAGACAGTGTGTACGGACAAGGTAACACACAAAATGCTGGAGGAACTGAGCAGGTCAGACAGTGTCTATGGACAGAGTAACACTACAAAATGCTGGAGGAACTCAGCAGGTCAGACAGTGTCTATGGACGGAGGAACACACACAAAATGCTGGAGGAACTCAGCAGGTCAGACTGTGTCTATGGACGGAGTAACACACACAAAATGCTGGAGGAACTGAGCAGGTTAGACAGTGTCTACGGACAAGGTAACACACAAAATGCTGGAGGAACTCAGCAGGTCAGACACTGTCTATGGTCAGAGTAAAACACACAAAATGCTGCAGGAACTCAGCAGGTCAGACAGTGTCTACGGATAGAGTAACACACACAAAATGCTGGAGGAACTCAGCAGGTCAGACAGTGTCTACGGACAGAGTAACACACACAAAATGCTGGAGGAACCTAGCAGGTCAGACAGTGTCTACGGACAGAGTAACACACACAAAATGCTGGAGGAACTCAGCAGGTCAGACAGTGTCTGTGGTCAGAGTAACACACACAAAATGCTGGAGGAACTCAGCAGGTCAGACAGTGTCTGTGGTCAGAGTAACACACAAAATGCTGGTGGATCTCAACAGGTCAGACAGTGTCTATGGTCAGAGTAACACACACAAAATGCTGGAGGAACTCAGCAGGTCAGACAGTGTCTATGGTCAGAGTAACACAAACAAAACGCTGGAATAACACAGCAGGTCAGACAGTGTCTATGGTCAGAGTAACACACACAAAATGCTGGAGGAACTCTGCAGGTCAGACAGTGTCTATGGTCAGAGTGACACACATAAAATGCTGGAGGAACTCAGCAGGTCAGACAGTGTCTATGGACAGAGTAACACACACAAAATGCTGGAAGAACTCTGCAGGTCAGACAGTGTCTATGGACAGAGTAACACACACAAAATGCTGGAAGAACTAGGCAGCTCAGACACTGTCTATGGTCAGAGTAACACACAGAAAATGCTGGAGGAACTCAGCAGGTCAGACAGTGTCTATGGACAGAGTAACACACACAAAATGCTGGAGAAACTCAGCAGGTCAGACAGTGTCTATGGTCAGCGTAACACACACAAAATGCTGGAGGAACTCAGCAGGTCAGACAGTGTCTATGGACAGAGTAACACACACAAAATGCTGGAGGAACTCAGCAGGTCAGACAGTGTCTCTGGTCAGAGTAACACAGACAAAATGCTGGAGGAACTCAGCAGGTCAGACAGTGGCTGTGGTCAGAGTAACACACACAAAATGCTGGAGGAACTCAGCAGGTCAGACAGTGTCTGTGGTCAGAGTAACACACACAAAATGCTGGATTAACTCAGAAGGTCAGACAGTGTCTATGGACGGAGTAACACACACAAAATGCTGGAGAAACTCAGCAGGTCAGACAGTGTCTATGGACGGAGTAACACTCACAAAATGCTGGAGGAACTCAGCAGGTCAGACAGTGTCTATGGACGGAGGAACACACACAAAATGCTGGAGGAACTCAGCAGGTCAGACTGTGTCTATGGACGGAGTAACACACACAAAATGCTGGAGGAACTCAGCAGGTCAGACAGTGTCTCTGGACAGAGTAACACTCACAAAATGCTGGAGGAACTCAGCAGGTCAGACAGTGTCTCTGGTCAGAGTAACACAGACAAAATGCTGGAGGAACTCCGCAGGTAAGACAGTGGCTGTGGTCAGAGTAACACAGACAGAATGCTGGAGGAACTCAGCAGGTCAGACAGTGTCTATGGACAGAGTAACACACACAAAATGCTGGAGGAACTCAGCAGGTCAGACAGTGTCTAAGGACAGAGTAACACACACAAAATGCTGGAGGAACTCAGCAGGTCAGACAGTGTCTGTGGTCAGAGTAACACACACAAAATGCTGGAGGAACTCAGCAGGTCAGACAGTGTCTATGGACGGAGTAACACACACAAAATGCTGGAGAAACTCAGCAGGTCAGACAGTGTCTACGAACAGAGTAACACACACAAAATGCTGGAGGAACTCAGCAGGTCAGACAGTGTCTAAGGACAGAGTAACACACACAAAATGCTGGAGGAACTCAGCAGGTCAGACAGTGTCTGTGGTCAGAGTAACACACACAAAATGCTGGAGGAACTCAGCAAGTCAGACAGTGTCTATGGACGGAGTAACACACACAAAATGCTGGAGAAACTCAGCAGGTCAGACAGTGTCTACGAACAGAGTAACACACACAAAATGCTGGAGGAACTCAGCAGGTCAGACAGTGTCTATGGACGGAGTAACACACACAAAATGCTGTAGGAACTCTGCAGGTTAGACAGTGTGTACGGACAAGGTAACACACAAAATGCTGGAGGAACTGAGCAAGTCAGACAGTGTCTATGGACAGAGTAACACTACAAAATGCTGGAGGAACTCAGCAGGTCAGACAGTGTCTATGGACGGAGGAACACACACAAAATGCTGGAGGAACTCAGCAGGTCAGACTGTGTCTATGGACGGAGTAACACACACAAAATGCTGGAGGAACTGAGCAGGTTAGACAGTGTCTACGGACAAGGTAACACACAAAATGCTGGAGGAACTCAGCAGGTCAGACACTGTCTATGGTCAGAGTAAAACACACAAAATGCTGCAGGAACTCAGCAGGTCAGACAGTGTCTACGGATAGAGAAACACACACAAAATGCTGGAGGAACTCAGCAGGTCAGACAGTGTCTACGGACAGAGTAACACACACAAAATGCTGGAGGAACCTAGCAGGTCAGACAGTGTCTACGGACAGAGTAACACACACAAAATGCTGGAGGAACTCAGCAGGTCAGACAGTGTCTGTGGTCAGAGTAACACACACAAAATGCTGGAGGAACTCAGCAGGTCAGACAGTGTCTGTGGTCAGAGTAACACACAAAATGCTGGTGGATCTCAACAGGTCAGACAGTGTCTATGGTCAGAGTAACACACACAAAATGCTGGAGGAACTCAGCAGGTCAGACAGTGTCTATGGTCAGAGTAACACAAACAAAACGCTGGAATAACTCAGCAGGTCAGACAGTGTCTATGGTCAGAGTAACACACACAAAATGCTGGAGGAACTCTGCAGGTCAGACAGTGTCTATGGTCAGAGTGACACACATAAAATGCTGGAGGAACTCAGCAGGTCAGACAGTGTCTATGGACAGAGTAACACACACAAAATGCTGGAAGAACTCTGCAGGTCAGACAGTGTCTATGGACAGAGTAACACACACAAAATGCTGGAAGAACTAGGCAGCTCAGACACTGTCTATGGTCAGAGTAACACACAGAAAATGCTGGAGGAACTCAGCAGGTCAGACAGTGTCTATGGACAGAGTAACACTACAAAATGCTGGAGGAACTCAGCAGGTCAGACAGTGTCTATGGACGGAGGAACACACACAAAATGCTGGAGGAACTCAGCAGGTCAGACTGTGTCTATGGACGGAGTAACACACACAAAATGCTGGAGGAACTGAGCAGGTTAGACAGTGTCTACGGACAAGGTAACACACAAAATGCTGGAGGAACTCAGCAGGTCAGACACTGTCTATGGTCAGAGTAAAACACACAAAATGCTGCAGGAACTCAGCAGGTCAGACAGTGTCTACGGATAGAGTAACACACACAAAATGCTGGAGGATCTCAGCAGGTCAGACAGTGTCTACGGACAGAGTAACACACACAAAATGCTGGAGGAACCTAGCAGGTCAGACAGTGTCTACGGACAGAGTAACACACACAAAATGCTGGAGGAACTCAGCAGGTCAGACAGTGTCTGTGGTCAGAGTAACACACACAAAATGCTGGAGGAACTCAGCAGGTCAGACAGTGTCTGTGATCAGAGTAACACACAAAATGCTGGTGGATCTCAACAGGTCAGACAGTGTCTATGGTCAGAGTAACACACACAAAATGCTGGAGGAACTCAGCAGGTCAGACAGTGTCTATGGTCAGAGTAACACAAACAAAACGCTGGAATAACTCAGCAGGTCAGACAGTGTCTATGGTCAGAGTAACACACACAAAATGCTGGAGGAACTCTGCAGGTCAGACAGTGTCTATGGTCAGAGTGACACACATAAAATGCTGGAGGAACTCAGCAGGTCAGACAGTGTCTATGGACAGAGTAACACACACAAAATGCTGGAAGAACTAGGCAGCTCAGACACTGTCTATGGTCAGAGTAACACACAGAAAATGCTGGAGGAACTCAGCAGGTCAGACAGTGTCTATGGATAGAGTAACACACACAAAATGCTGGAGTAACTCAGCAGCTCAGACAGTGTCTATTGTCAGGGTAACACACACAAAATGCTGGAGGAACTCAGCAGGTCAGACAGTGTCTATGGACAGAGTAACACACACAAAATGCTGGAGAAACTCAGCAGGTCAGACAGTGTCTATGGTCAGCGTAACACACACAAAATGCTGGAGGAACTCAGCAGGTCAGACAGTGTCTATGGACAGAGTAACACACACAAAATGCTGGAGGAACTCAGCAGGTCAGACAGTGTCTCTGGTCAGAGTAACACAGACAAAATGCTGGAGGAACTCAGCAGGTCAGACAGTGGCTGTGGTCAGAGTAACACACACAAAATGCTGGAGGAACTCAGCAGGTCAGACAGTGTCTGTGGTCAGAGTAACACACACAAAATGCTGGATTAACTCAGAAGGTCAGACAGTGTCTATGGACGGAGTAACACACACAAAATGCTGGAGAAACTCAGCAGGTCAGACAGTGTCTATGAACAGAGTAACACACACAAAATGCTGGAGGAACTCAGCAGTTCAGAGAGTGTCTATGGACGGAGTAACACTCACAAAATGCTGGAGGAACTCAGCAGGTCAGACAGTGTCTATGGACGGAGGAACACACACAAAATGCTGGAGGAACTCAGCAGGTCAGACTGTGTCTATGGACGGAGTAACACACACAAAATGCTGGAGGAACTCAGCAGGTCAGACAGTGTCTCTGGACAGAGTAACACTCACAAAATGCTGGAGGAACTCAGCAGGTCAGACAGTGTCTCTGGTCAGAGTAACACAGACAAAATGCTGGAGGAACTCCGCAGGTAAGACAGTGGCTGTGGTCAGAGTAACACAGACAGAATGCTGGAGGAACTCAGCAGGTCAGACAGTGTCTATGGACAGAGTAACACACACAAAATGCTGTAGGAACTCAGCAGGTTAGACAGTGTGTACGGACAAGGTAACACACAAAATGCTGGAGGAACTGAGCAGGTCAGACAGTGTCTATGGACAGAGTAACACTACAAAATGCTGGAGGAACTCAGCAGGTCAGACAGTGTCTATGGACGGAGGAACACACACAAAATGCTGGAGGAACTCAGCAGGTCAGACTGTGTCTATGGACGGAGTAACACACACAAAATGCTGGAGGAACTCAGCAGGTTAGACAGTGTCTACGGACAAGGTAACACACAAAATGCTGGAGGAACTCAGCAGGTCAGACACTGTCTATGGTCAGAGTAAAACACACAAAATGCTGCAGGAACTCAGCAGGTCAGACAGTGTCTACGGATAGAGTAACACACACAAAATGCTGGAGGAACTCAGCAGGTCAGACAGTGTCTACGGACAGAGTAACACACACAAAATGCTGGTGGATCCTAGCAGGTCAGACAGTGTCTACGGACAGAGTAACACACACAAAATGCTGGAGGAACTCAGCAGGTCAGACAGTGTCTGTGGTCAGAGTAACACACACAAAATGCTGGAGGAACTCAGCAGGTCAGACAGTGTCTGTGGTCAGAGTAACACACAAAATGCTGGAGGAACTCAGCAGGTCAGACAGTGTCTATGGTCAGAGAAACACACACAAAATGTTGGAGGAACTCAGCAGGTCAGACAGTGTCTGTGGTCAGAGTAACACATACAAAATGCTTGAGGAGCTCAGCAGGTCAGACAGTGTCTATGGACGGAGTAACACACACAAAATGCTGGAGGAGCTCAGCAGGTCAGACAGTGTCTACGGACAGAGTAACACACTCAAAATGCTGGAGGAGCTCAGCAGCTAAGACAGTGTCTATGGTCAGCGTAACACACACAAAATGCTGGAGGAACTCAGCAGGTCAGACAGTGTCTATGGACAGAGTAACACACACAAAATGCTGGAGGAACTCAGCAGGTCAGACAGTGTCTCTGGTCAGAGTAACACAGACAAAATGCTGGAGGAACTCAGCAGGTCAGACAGTGGCTGTGGTCAGAGTAACACAGACAGAATGCTGGAGGAACTCAGCAGGTCAGACAGTGTCTATGGTCAGAGTAACACACACAATGCTGGAATAACTCAGCAGGTCAGACAGTGTCTACTGACAGAGTAACACACAAAATGCTGGTGGATCTCAACAGGACAGACAGTGTCTATGGTCAGAGTAACACACACAAAATGCTGGAGGAACTCAGCAGGTCAGACAGTGTCTATGGTCAGAGTAACACAAACAAAACGCTGGAATAACTCAGCAGGTCAGACAGTGTCTATGGTCAGAGTAACACACACAAAATGCTGGAGGAACTCTGCAGGTCAGACAGTGTCTATGGTCAGAGTGACACACACAAAATGCTGGAGGAACTCAGCAGGTCAGACAGTGTCTATGGACAGAGTAACACACACAAAATGCTGGAAGAACTCTGCAGGTCCGACAGTGTCTATGGACAGAGTAACACACACAAAATGCTGGAAGAACTCTGCAGGTCCGACAGTGTCTATGGACAGAGTAACACACACAAAATGCTGGAAGAACTAGGCAGCTCAGACACTGTCTATGGTCAGAGTAACACACAGAAAATGCTGGAGGAACTCAGCAGGTCAGACAGTGTCTATGGATAGAGTAACACACACAAAATGCTGGAGTAACTCAGCAGCTCAGACAGTGTCTATTGTCAGGGTAACACACACAAAATGCTGGAGGAACTCAGCAGGTCAGACAGTGTCTATGGACAGAGTAACACACACAAAATGCTGGAGAAACTCAGCAGGTCAGACAGTGTCTATGGTCAGCGTAACACACACAAAATGCTGGAGGAACTCAGCAGGTCAGACAGTGTCTATGGACAGAGTAACACACACAAAATGCTGGAGGAACTCAGTAGGTCAGACAGTGTCTCTGGTCAGAGTAACACAGACAAAATGCTGGAGGAACTCAGCAGGTCAGACAGTGGCTGTGGTCAGAGTAACACACACAAAATGCTGGAGGAACTCAGCAGGTCAGACAGTGTCTATGAACAGAGTAACACACACAAAATGCTGGAGGAACTCAGCAGGTCAGACAGTGTCTCTGGTCAGAGTAACACAGACAAAATGCTGGAGGAACTCAGCAGGTCAGACAGTGGCTGTGGTCAGAGTAACACAGACAGAATGCTGGAGGAACTCAGCAGGTCAGACAGTGTCTATGGTCAGAGTAACACACACAATGCTGGAATAACTCAGCAGGTCAGACAGTGTCTACGGACAGAGTAACACACACAAAATGCTGGAGGAACTCAGCAGGTCAGACAGTGTCTGTGGTCAGAGTAACACACACAAAATGCTGGAGGAACTCAGCAGGTCAGACAGTGTCTATGGACGGAGTAACACACACAAAATGCTGGAGAAACTCAGCAGGTCAGACAGTGTCTACGAACAGAGTAACACACACAAAATGCTGGAGGAACTCAGCAGGTCAGACAGTGTCTATGGACGGAGTAACACACACAAAATGCTGTAGGAACTCAGCAGGTTAGACAGTGTGTACGGACAAGGTAACACACAAAATGCTGGAGGAACTGAGCAGGTCAGACAGTGTCTATGGACAGAGTAACACTACAAAATGCTGGAGGAACTCAGCAGGTCAGACAGAGTCTATGGACGGAGGAACACACACAAAATGCTGGAGGAACTCAGCAGGTCAGACTGTGTCTATGGACGGAGTAACACACACAAAATGCTGGAGGAACTCAGGAGGTTAGACAGTGTCTACGGACAAGGTAACACACAAAATGCTGGAGGAACTCAGCAGGTCAGACACTGTCTATGGTCAGAGTAAAACACACAAAATGCTGCAGGAACTCAGCAGGTCAGACAGTGTCTACGGATAGAGTAACACACACAAAATGCTGGAGGAACTCAGCAGGTCAGACAGTGTCTACGGACAGAGTAACACACACAAAATGCTGGAGGAACCTAGCAGGTCAGACAGTGTCTACGGACAGAGTAACACACACAAAATGCTGGAGGAACTCAGCAGGTCAGACAGTGTCTGTGGTCAGAGTAACACACACAAAATGCTGGAGGAACTCAGCAGGTCAGACAGTGTCTGTGGTCAGAGTAACACACAAAATGCTGGAGGAACTCAGCAGGTCAGACAGTGTCTATGGTCAGAGAAACACACACAAAATGTTGGAGGAACTCAGCAGGTCAGACAGTGTCTGTGGTCAGAGTAACACATACAAAATGCTGGAGGAGCTCAGCAGGTCAGACAGTGTCTATGGACGGAGTAACACACACAAAATGCTGGAGGAGCTCAGCAGGTCAGACAGTGTCTACGGACAGAGTAACACACTCAAAATGCTGGAGGAACTCAGCAGCTAAGACAGTGTCTATGGTCAGCGTAACACACACAAAATGCTGGAGGAACTCAGCAGGTCAGACAGTGTCTATGGACAGAGTAACACACACAAAATGCTGGAGGAACTCAGCAGGTCAGACAGTGTCTCTGGTCAGAGTAACACAGACAAAATGCTGGAGGAACTCAGCAGGTCAGACAGTGGCTGTGGTCAGAGTAACACAGACAGAATGCTGGAGGAACTCAGCAGGTCAGACAGTGTCTATGGTCAGAGTAACACACACAATGCTGGAATAACTCAGCAGGTCAGACAGTGTCTACTGACAGAGTAACACACAAAATGCTGGTGGATCTCAACAGGTCAGACAGTGTCTATGGTCAGAGTAACACACACAAAATGCTGGAGGAACTCAGCAGGTCAGACAGTGTCTATGGTCAGAGTAACACAAACAAAACGCTGGAATAACTCAGCAGGTCAGACAGTGTCTATGGTCAGAGTAACACACACAAAATGCTGGAGGAACTCTGCAGGTCAGACAGTGTCTATGGTCAGAGTGACACACACAAAATGCTGGAGGAACTCAGCAGGTCAGACAGTGTCTATGGACAGAGTAACACACACAAAATGCTGGAAGAACTCTGCAGGTCAGACAGTGTCTATGGACAGAGTAACACACACAAAATGCTGGAAGAACTAGGCAGCTCAGACACTGTCTATGGTCAGAGTAACACACAGAAAATGCTGGAGGAACTCAGCAGGTCAGACAGTGTCTATGGATAGAGTAACACACACAAAATGCTGGAGTAACTCAGCAGCTCAGACAGTGTCTATTGTCAGGGTAACACACACAAAATGCTGGAGGAACTCAGCAGGTCAGACAGTGTCTATGGACAGAGTAACACACACAAAATGCTGGAGAAACTCAGCAGGTCAGACAGTGTCTATGGTCAGCGTAACACACACAAAATGCTGGAGGAACTCAGCAGGTCAGACAGTGTCTATGGACAGAGTAACACACACAAAATGCTGGAGGAACTCAGTAGGTCAGACAGTGTCTCTGGTCAGAGTAACACAGACAAAATGCTGGAGGAACTCAGCAGGTCAGACAGTGGCTGTGGTCAGAGTAACACACACAAAATGCTGGAGGAACTCAGCAGGTCAGACAGTGTCTGTGGTCAGAGTAACACACACAAAATGCTGGATTAACTCAGAAGGTCAGACAGTGTCTATGGACGGAGTAACACACACAAAATGCTGGAGAATCTCAGCAGGTCAGACAGTGTCTATGAACAGAGTAACACACACAAAATGCTGGAGGAACTCAGCAGGTCAGACAGTGTCTCTGGTCAGAGTAACACAGACAAAATGCTGGAGGAACTCAGCAGGTCAGACAGTGGCTGTGGTCAGAGTAACACAGACAGAATGCTGGAGGAACTCAGCAGGTCAGACAGTGTCTATGGTCAGAGTAACCCACACAATGCTGGAATAACTCAGCAGGTCAGACAGTGTCTACTGACTGAGTAACACACAAAATGCTGGTGGATCTCAACAGGTCAGACAGTGTCTATGGTCAGAGTAACACACACAAAATGCTGGAGGAACTCAGCAGGTCAGACAGTGTCTGTGGTCAGAGTAACACAAACAAAACGCTGGAATAACTCAGCAGGTCAGACAGTGTCTATGGACAGAGTAACACACACAAAATGCTGGAAGAACTCTGCAGGTCAGACAGTGTCTGTGGACAGAGTAACACACACAAAATGCTGGAAGAACTAGGCAGCTCAGACAATGTCTATGGTCAGAGTAACACACAGAAAATGCTGGAGGAACTCAGCAGGTCAGACAGTGTCTATGGATAGAGTAACACACACAAAATGCTGGAGTAACTCAGCAGCTCAGACAGTGTCTATTGTCAGGGTAACACACACAAAATGCTGGAGGAACTCAGCAGGTCAGACAGTGTCTATGGACAGAGTAACACACACAAAATGCTGGAGGAACTCAGCAGGTCAGACAGTGTCTCTGGTCAGAGTAACACAGACAAAATGCTGGAGGAACTCAGCAGGTCAGACAGTGGCTGTGGTCAGAGTAACACAGACAGAATGCTGGAGGAACTCAGCAGGTCAGACAGTGTCTATGGACAGAGTAACACACACAAAATGCTGGAGGAACTCAGCAGGTCAGACAGTGTCTACGGACAGAGTAACACACACAAAATGCTGGAGGAACTCAGCAGGTCAGACAGTGTCTACGGACAGAGAAACACACACAAAATGATGGAGGAACCTAGCAGGTCAGACAGTGTCTACGGACAGAGTAACACACACAAAATGCTGGAGGAACTCAGCAGGTCAGACAGTGTCTGTGGTCAGAGTGACACACACAAAATGCTGGAGGAACTCAGCAGGTCAGACAGTGTCTATGAACAGAGTAACACACACAAAATCCTGGAGGAACTCAGAGGTCAGAGAGTGTCTATGGACGGAGTAACACACACCAAATGTTGGAGGAACTCAGCAGGTCAGACAGTGTCTATGGACAGAGTAACACTACAAAATGCTGGAGGAACTCAGCAGGTCAGACAGTGTCTATGGACGGAGAAACACACACAAAATGCTGGAGGAACTCAGCAGGTCAGACAGTGTCTATGGACGGAGTAACACACACAAAATGCTGGAGGAACTCAGCAGGTTAGACAGTGTCTACGGACAAGGTAACACACAAAAAGCTGGAGGAACTCAGCAGGTCAGACACTGTCTATGGTCAGAGTAACACACACAAAATGCTGCAGGAACTCAGCAGGTCAGACAGTATCTACAGACAGAGTAACACACACAAAATGCTGGAGGAACTCAGCAGGTCAGACAGTGTCTACGGACAGAGTAACACACACAAAATGCTGGAGGAACCTAGCAGGTCAGACAGTGTCTACGGACAGAGTAACACACACAAAATGCTGGAGGAACTCAGCAGGTCAGACAGTGTCTGTGGTCAGATTAACACACACAAAATGCTGGAAGAACTCCACAGGTCAGACAGTGTCTGTGGTCAGAGTAACACATACAAAATGCTGGAGGAGCTCAGCAGGTCAGACAGTGTCTATGGACGGAGTAACACACACAAAATGCTGGAGGAGCTCAGCAGGTCAGACAGTGTCTACGGACAGAGTAACACACACAAAATGCTGGAGGAACTCAGCAGGTCATACTGTGTCTATGGACAGAGTAACACACACAAAATGCTGGAGGAACCTAGCAGGTCAGACAGTGTCTACAGACAGAGTAACACACACAAAATGCTGGAGGAACTCAGCAGGTCAGACAGTGTCTATGGACGGAGTAACACACACAAAATGCTGGAGGAGCTCAGCAGGTCAGACAGTGTCTACGGACAGAGTAACACACACAAAATGCTGGAGGAACTCAGCAGGTCAGACTGTGTCTATGGACAGAGTAACACACACAAAATGCTGGAGGAACCTAGCAGGTCAGACAGTGTCTGTAGTCAGAGTAACACACAAAATGCTGGAGGAACTCAGCAGGTCAGACAGTGTCTATGGTCAGAGTAACACACACAAAATGTTGGAGGAACTCAGCAGGTCAGACAGTGTCTGTGGTCAGAGTAACACATACAAAATGCTGGAGGAGCTCAGCAGGTCAGACAGTGTCTATGGACGGAGTAACACACACAAAATGCTGGAGGAGCTCAGCAGGTCAGACAGTGTCTATGGACAGAGTAACACACACAAAATGCTGGAGGAACTCAGCAGGTCAGACAGTGTCTCTGGTCAGAGTAACACAGACAAAATGCTGGAGGAACTCAGCAGGTCAGACAGTGGCTGTGGTCAGAGTAACACAGACAGAATGCTGGAGGAACTCAGCAGGTCAGACAGTGTCTATGGTCAGATTAACACACACAATGCTGGAATAACTCAGCAGGTCAGACAGTGTCTACTGACAGAGTAACACACAAAATGCTGGTGGATCTCAACAGGTCAGACAGTGTCTATGGTCAGAGTAACACACACAAAATGCTGGAGGAACTCAGCAGGTCAGACAGTGTCTATGGTCAGAGTAACACAAACAAAACGCTGGAATAACTCAGCAGGTCAGACAGTGTCTATGGTCAGAGTAACACACACAAAATGCTGGAGGAACTCTGCAGGTCAGACAGTGTCTATGGTCAGAGTGACACACACAAAATGCTGGAGGAACTCAGCAGGTCAGACAGTGTCTATGGACAGAGTAACACACACAAAATGCTGGAAGAACTCTGCAGGTCAGACAGTGTCTATGGACAGAGTAACACACACAAAATGCTGGAAGAACTAGGCAGCTCAGACACTGTCTATGGTCAGAGTAACACACAGAAAATGCTGGAGGAACTCAGCAGGTCAGACAGTGTCTATGGATAGAGTAACACACACAAAATGCTGGAGTAACTCAGCAGCTCAGACAGTGTCTATTGTCAGGGTAACACACACAAAATGCTGGAGGAACTCAGCAGGTCAGACAGTGTCTATGGACAGAGTAACACACACAAAATGCTGGAGAAACTCAGCAGGTCAGACAGTGTCTATGGTCAGCGTAACACACACAAAATGCTGGAGGAACTCAGCAGGTCAGACAGTGTCTATGGACAAAGTAACACACACAAAATGCTGGAGGAACTCAGCAGGTCAGACAGTGTCTCTGGTCAGAGTAACACAGACAAAATGCTGGAGGAACTCAGCAGGTCAGACAGTGGCTGTGGTCAGAGTAACACAGACAGAATGCTGGAGGAACTCAGCAGGTCAGACAGTGTCTATGGTCAGAGTAACACACACCATGCTGGAATAACTCAGCAGGTCAGACAGTGTCTACTGACAGAGTAACACACAAAATGCTGGTGGATCTCAACAGGTCAGACAGTGTCTATGGTCAGAGTAACACACACAAAATGCTGGAGGAACTCAGCAGGTCAGACAGTGTCTGTGGTCAGAGTAACACAAACAAAACGCTGGAATAACTCAGCAGGTCAGACAGTGTCTATGGTCAGAGTAACACACACAAAATGCTGGAGGAACTCTGCAGGTCAGACAGTGTCTATGGTCAGAGTGACACACACAAAATGCTGGAGGAACTCAGCAGGTCAGACAGTGTCTATGGACAGAGTAACACACAGAAAATGCTGGAGGAACTCAGCAGGTCAGACAGTGTCTATGGATAGAGTAACACACACAAAATGCTGGAGTAACTCAGCAGCTCAGACAGTGTCTATTGTCAGGGTAACACACACAAAATGCTGGAGGAACTCAGCAGGTCAGACAGTGTCTATGGACAGAGTAACACACACAAAATGCTGGAGAAACTCAGCAGGTCAGACAGTGTCTATGGACAGAGTAACACTCACAAAATGCTGGAGGAACTCAGCAGGTCAGACAGTGTCTCTGGTCAGAGTAACACAGACAAAATGCTGGAGGAACTCAGCAGGTCAGACAGTGGCTGTGGTCAGAGTAACACAGACAGAATGCTGGAGGAACTCAGCAGGTCAGACAGTGTCTATGGTCAGAGAAACACACACAAAATGTTGGAGGAACTCAGCAGGTCAGACAGTGTCTGTGGTCAGAGTAACACATACAAAATGCTTGAGGAGCTCAGCAGGTCAGACAGTGTCTATGGACGGAGTAACACACACAAAATGCTGGAGGAGCTCAGCAGGTCAGACAGTGTCTACGGACAGAGTAACACACACAAAATGCTGGAGGAACTCAGCAGGTCAGACAGTGTCTATGGTCAGCGTAACACACACAAAATGCTGGAGGAACTCAGCAGGTCAGACAGTGTCTATGGACAGAGTAACACACACAAAATGCTGGAGGAACTCAGCAGCTAAGACAGTGTCTATGGTCAGCGTAACACACACAAAATGCTGGAGGAACTCAGCAGGTCAGACAGTGTCTATGGACAGAGTAACACACACAAAATGCTGGAGGAACTCAGCAGGTCAGACAGTGTCTCTGGTCAGAGTAACACAGACAAAATGCTGGAGGAACTCAGCAGGTCAGACAGTGGCTGTGGTCAGAGTAACACAGACAGAATGCTGGAGGAACTCAGCAGGTCAGACAGTGTCTATGGTCAGAGTAACACACACAATGCTGGAATAACTCAGCAGGTCAGACAGTGTCTACTGACAGAGTAACACACAAAATGCTGGTGGATCTCAACAGGACAGACAGTGTCTATGGTCAGAGTAACACACACAAAATGCTGGAGGAACTCAGCAGGTCAGACAGTGTCTATGGTCAGAGTAACACAAACAAAACGCTGGAATAACTCAGCAGGTCAGACAGTGTCTATGGTCAGAGTAACACACACAAAATGCTGGAGGAACTCTGCAGGTCAGACAGTGTCTATGGTCAGAGTGACACACACAAAATGCTGGAGGAACTCAGCAGGTCAGACAGTGTCTATGGACAGAGTAACACACACAAAATGCTGGAAGAACTCTGCAGGTCAGACAGTGTCTATGGACAGAGTAACACACACAAAATGCTGGAAGAACTAGGCAGCTCAGACACTGTCTATGGTCAGAGTAACACACAGAAAATGCTGGAGGAACTCAGCAGGTCAGACAGTGTCTATGGATAGAGTAACACACACAAAATGCTGGAGTAACTCAGCAGCTCAGACAGTGTCTATTGTCAGGGTAACACACACAAAATGCTGGAGGAACTCAGCAGGTCAGACAGTGTCTATGGACAGAGTAACACACACAAAATGCTGGAGAAACTCAGCAGGTCAGACAGTGTCTATGGTCAGCGTAACACACACAAAATGCTGGAGGAACTCAGCAGGTCAGACAGTGTCTATGGACAGAGTAACACACACAAAATGCTGGAGGAACTCAGTAGGTCAGACAGTGTCTCTGGTCAGAGTAACACAGACAAAATGCTGGAGGAACTCAGCAGGTCAGACAGTGGCTGTGGTCAGAGTAACACACACAAAATGCTGGAGGAACTCAGCAGGTCAGACAGTGTCTGTGGTCAGAGTAACACACACAAAATGCTGGATTAACTCAGAAGGTCAGACAGTGTCTATGGACGGAGTAACACACACAAAATGCTGGAGAAACTCAGCAGGTCAGACAGTGTCTATGAACAGAGTAACACACACAAAATGCTGGAGGAACTCAGCAGGTCAGACAGTGTCTCTGGTCAGAGTAACACAGACAAAATGCTGGAGGAACTCAGCAGGTCAGACAGTGGCTGTGGTCAGAGTAACACAGACAGAATGCTGGAGGAACTCAGCAGGTCAGACAGTGTCTATGGTCAGAGTAACACACACAATGCTGGAATAACTCAGCAGGTCAGACAGTGTCTACGGACAGAGTAACACACACAAAATGCTGGAGGAACTCAGCAGGTCAGACAGTGTCTGTGGTCAGAGTAACACACACAAAATGCTGGAGGAACTCAGCAGGTCAGACAGTGTCTATGGACGGAGTAACACACACAAAATGCTGGAGAAACTCAGCAGGTCAGACAGTGTCTACGAACAGAGTAACACACACAAAATGCTGGAGGAACTCAGCAGGTCAGACAGTGTCTATGGACGGAGTAACACACACAAAATGCTGTAGGAACTCAGCAGGTTAGACAGTGTGTACGGACAAGGTAACACACAAAATGCTGGAGGAACTGAGCAGGTCAGACAGTGTCTATGGACAGAGTAACACTACAAAATGCTGGAGGAACTCAGCAGGTCAGACAGAGTCTATGGACGGAGGAACACACACAAAATGCTGGAGGAACTCAGCAGGTCAGACTGTGTCTATGGACGGAGTAACACACACAAAATGCTGGAGGAACTCAGCAGGTTAGACAGTGTCTACGGACAAGGTAACACACAAAATGCTGGAGGAACTCAGCAGGTCAGACACTGTCTATGGTCAGAGTAAAACACACAAAATGCTGCAGGAACTCAGCAGGTCAGACAGTGTCTACGGATAGAGTAACACACACAAAATGCTGGAGGAACTCAGCAGGTCAGACAGTGTCTACGGACAGAGTAACACACACAAAATGCTGGAGGAACCTAGCAGGTCAGACAGTGTCTACGGACAGAGTAACACACACAAAATGCTGGAGGAACTCAGCAGGTCAGACAGTGTCTGTGGTCAGAGTAACACACACAAAATGCTGGAGGAACTCAGCAGGTCAGACAGTGTCTGTGGTCAGAGTAACACACAAAATGCTGGAGGAACTCAGCAGGTCAGACAGTGTCTATGGTCAGAGAAACACACACAAAATGTTGGAGGAACTCAGCAGGTCAGACAGTGTCTGTGGTCAGAGTAACACATACAAAATGCTGGAGGAGCTCAGCAGGTCAGACAGTGTCTATGGACGGAGTAACACACACAAAATGCTGGAGGAGCTCAGCAGGTCAGACAGTGTCTACGGACAGAGTAACACACTCAAAATGCTGGAGGAGCTCAGCAGCTAAGACAGTGTCTATGGTCAGCGTAACACACACAAAATGCTGGAGGAACTCAGCAGGTCAGACAGTGTCTATGGACAGAGTAACACACACAAAATGCTGGAGGAACTCAGCAGGTCAGACAGTGTCTCTGGTCAGAGTAACACAGACAAAATGCTGGAGGAACTCAGCAGGTCAGACAGTGGCTGTGGTCAGAGTAACACAGACAGAATGCTGGAGGAACTCAGCAGGTCAGACAGTGTCTATGGTCAGAGTAACACACACAATGCTGGAATAACTCAGCAGGTCAGACAGTGTCTACTGACAGAGTAACACACAAAATGCTGGTGGATCTCAACAGGTCAGACAGTGTCTATGGTCAGAGTAACACACACAAAATGCTGGAGGAACTCAGCAGGTCAGACAGTGTCTATGGTCAGAGTAACACAAACAAAACGCTGGAATAACTCAGCAGGTCAGACAGTGTCTATGGTCAGAGTAACACACACAAAATGCTGGAGGAACTCTGCAGGTCAGACAGTGTCTATGGTCAGAGTGACACACACAAAATGCTGGAGGAACTCAGCAGGTCAGACAGTGTCTATGGACAGAGTAACACACACAAAATGCTGGAAGAACTCTGCAGGTCAGACAGTGTCTATGGACAGAGTAACACACACAAAATGCTGGAAGAACTAGGCAGCTCAGACACTGTCTATGGTCAGAGTAACACACAGAAAATGCTGGAGGAACTCAGCAGGTCAGACAGTGTCTATGGATAGAGTAACACACACAAAATGCTGGAGTAACTCAGCAGCTCAGACAGTGTCTATTGTCAGGGTAACACACACAAAATGCTGGAGGAACTCAGCAGGTCAGACAGTGTCTATGGACAGAGTAACACACACAAAATGCTGGAGAAACTCAGCAGGTCAGACAGTGTCTATGGTCAGCGTAACACACACAAAATGCTGGAGGAACTCAGCAGGTCAGACAGTGTCTATGGACAGAGTAACACACACAAAATGCTGGAGGAACTCAGTAGGTCAGACAGTGTCTCTGGTCAGAGTAACACAGACAAAATGCTGGAGGAACTCAGCAGGTCAGACAGTGGCTGTGGTCAGAGTAACACACACAAAATGCTGGAGGAACTCAGCAGGTCAGACAGTGTCTGTGGTCAGAGTAACACACACAAAATGCTGGATTAACTCAGAAGGTCAGACAGTGTCTATGGACGGAGTAACACACACAAAATGCTGGAGAAACTCAGCAGGTCAGACAGTGTCTATGAACAGAGTAACACACACAAAATGCTGGAGGAACTCAGCAGGTCAGACAGTGTCTCTGGTCAGAGTAACACAGACAAAATGCTGGAGGAACTCAGCAGGTCAGACAGTGGCTGTGGTCAGAGTAACACAGACAGAATGCTGGAGGAACTCAGCAGGTCAGACAGTTTCTATGGTCAGAGTAACCCACACAATGCTGGAATAACTCAGCAGGTCAGACAGTGTCTACTGACTGAATAACACACAAAATGCTGGTGGATCTCAACAGGTCAGACAGTGTCTATGGTCAGAGTAACACACACAAAATGCTGGAGGAACTCAGCAGGTCAGACAGTGTCTGTGGTCAGAGTAACACAAACAAAACGCTGGAATAACTCAGCAGGTCAGACAGTGTCTATGGTCAGAGTAACACACACAAAATGCTGTAGGAACTCTGCAGGTCAGACAGTGTCTATGGTCAGAGTGACACACACAAAATGCTGGAGGAACACAGCAGGTCAGACAGTGTCTATGGACAGAGTAACACACACAAAATGCTGGAAGAACTCTGCAGGTCAGACAGTGTCTGTGGACAGAGTAACACACACAAAATGCTGGAAGAACTAGGCAGCTCAGACACTGTCTATGGTCAGAGTAACACACACAAAATGCTGGGGGAACTCAGCAGGTCAGACAGTGTCTATGGATAGAGTAACACACACAAAATGCTGGAGTAACTCAGCAGCTCAGACAGTGTCTATTGTCAGGGTAACACACACAAAATGCTGGAGGAACTCAGCAGGTCAGACAGTGTCTATGGACAGAGTAACACACACAAAATGCTGGAGAAACTCAGCAGGTCAGACAGTGTCTATGGACAGAGTAACACTCACAAAATGCTGGAGGAACTCAGCAGGTCAGACAGTGTCTCTGGTCAGAGTAACACAGACAAAATGCTGGAGGAACTCAGCAGGTCAGACAGTGGCTGTGGTCAGAGTAACACAGACAGAATGCTGGAGGAACTCAGCAGGTCAGACAGTGTCTATGGACAGAGTAACACACACAAAATGCTGGAGGAACTCAGCAGGTCAGACAGTGTCTACGGACAGAGTAACACACACAAAATGCTGGAGGAACTCAGCAGGTCAGACAGTGTCTACGGACAGAGAAACACACACAAAATGATGGAGGAACCTAGCAGGTCAGACAGTGTCTATGGTCAGAGTAACACACACAAAATGCTGCAGGAACTCAGCAGGTCAGACAGTGTCTATGGACGGAGTAACACACACAAAAT
Source organism: Hypanus sabinus (assembly GCF_030144855.1). NCBI lineage: Eukaryota > Metazoa > Chordata > Chondrichthyes > Myliobatiformes > Dasyatidae > Hypanus > Hypanus sabinus. The sequence goes on from NW_026779733.1 coordinate 27,556, forward strand.
GCTGGAGGAGCTCAGCAGGTCAGACAGTGTCTACGGACAGAGTAACACACACAAAATGCTGGAGGAACTCAGCAGGTCAGACTGTGTCTATGGACAGAGTAACACACACAAAATGCTGGAGGAACCTAGCAGGTCAGACAGTGTCTGTGGTCAGAGTAACACACAAAATGCTGGAGGAACTCAGCAGGTCAGACAGTGTCTATGGTCAGAGTAACACACACAAAATGTTGGAGGAACTCAGCAGGTCAGACAGTGTCTGTGGTCAGAGTAACACATACAAAATGCTGGAGGAGCTCAGCAGGTCAGACAGTGTCTATGGACTGAGTAACACACACAAAATGCTGGAGGAGCTCAGCAGGTCAGACAGTGTCTACGGACAGAGTAACACACACAAAATGCTGGAGGAGCTCAGCAGCTAAGACAGTGTCTATGGTCAGCGTAACACACACAAAATGCTGCAGGAACTCAGCAGGTCAGACAGTGTCTATGGACAGAGTAACACACACAAAATGCTGGAGGAACTCAGCAGGTCAGACAGTGTCTCTGGTCAGAGTAACACAGACAAAATGCTGGAGGAACTCAGCAGGTCAGACAGTGGCTGTGGTCAGAGTAACACAGACAGAATGCTGGAGGAACTCAGCAGGTCAGACAGTGTCTATGGTCAGATTAACACACACAATGCTGGAATAACTCAGCAGGTCAGACAGTGTCTACTGACAGAGTAACACACAAAATGCTGGTGGATCTCAACAGGTCAGACAGTGTCTATGGTCAGAGTAACACACACAAAATGCTGGAGGAACTCAGCAGGTCAGACAGTGTCTATGGTCAGAGTAACACAAACAAAACGCTGGAATAACTCAGCAGGTCAGACAGTGTCTATGGTCAGAGTAACACACACAAAATGCTGGAGGAACTCTGCAGGTCAGACAGTGTCTATGGTCAGAGTGACACACACAAAATGCTGGAGGAACTCAGCAGGTCAGACAGTGTCTATGGACAGAGTAACACACACAAAATGCTGGAAGAACTCTGCAGGTCAGACAGTGTCTATGGACAGAGTAACACACACAAAATGCTGGAAGAACTAGGCAGCTCAGACACTGTCTATGGTCAGAGTAACACACAGAAAATGCTGGAGGAACTCAGCAGCTCAGACAGTGTCTATGGACAGGGTAACACACACAAAATGCTGGAGGAACTCAGCAGGTCAGACAGTGTCTATGGACAGAGTAACACACACAAAATGCTGGAGAAACTCAGCAGGTCAGACAGTGTCTATGGTCAGCGTAACACACACAAAATGCTGGAGGAACTCAGCAGGTCAGACAGTGTCTATGGACAAAGTAACACACACAAAATGCTGGAGGAACTCAGCAGGTCAGACAGTGTCTCTGGTCAGAGTAACACAGACAAAATGCTGGAGGAACTCAGCAGGTCAGACAGTGGCTGTGGTCAGAGTAACACAGACAGAATGCTGGAGGAACTCAGCAGATCAGACAGTGTCTATGGTCAGAGTAACACACACCTTGCTGGAATAACTCAGCAGGTCAGACAGTGTCTACTGACAGAGTAACACACAAAATGCTGGTGGATCTCAACAGGTCAGACAGTGTCTATGGTCAGAGTAACACACACAAAATGCTGGAGGAACTCAGCAGGTCAGACAGTGTCTGTGGTCAGAGTAACACAAACAAAACGCTGGAATAACTCAGCAGGTCAGACAGTGTCTATGGTCAGAGTAACACACACAAAATGCTGGAGGAACTCTGCAGGTCAGACAGTGTCTATGGTCAGAGTGACACACACAAAATGCTGGAGGAACTCAGCAGGTCAGACAGTGTCTATGGACAGAGTAACACACACAAAATGCTGGAAGAACTCAGCAGGTCAGACACTGTCTATGGTCAGAGTAACACACAGAAAATGCTGGAGGAACTCAGCAGGTCAGACAGTGTCTATGGATAGAGTAACACACACAAAATGCTGGAGTAACTCAGCAGCTCAGACAGTGTCTATTGTCAGGGTAACACACACAAAATGCTGGAGGAACTCAGCAGGTCAGACAGTGTCTATGGACAGAGTAACACACACAAAATGCTGGAGAAACTCAGCAGGTCAGACAGTGTCTATGGACAGAGTAACACTCACAAAATGCTGGAGGAACTCAGCAGGTCAGACAGTGTCTCTGGTCAGAGTAACACAGACAAAATGCTGGAGGAACTCAGCAGGTCAGACAGTGGCTGTGGTCAGAGTAACACAGACAGAATGCTGGAGGAACTCAGCAGGTCAGACAGTGTCTATGGACAGAGTAACACACACAAAATGCTGGAGGAACTCAGCAGGTCAGACAGTGTCTACGGACAGAGTAACACACACAAAATGCTGGAGGAACTCAGCAGGTCAGACAGTGTCTACGGACAGAGAAACACACACAAAATGATGGAGGAACCTAGCAGGTCAGACAGTGTCTACGGACAGAGTAACACACACAAAATGCTGGAGGAACTCAGCAGGTCAGACAGTGTCTGTGGTCAGAGTGACACACACAAAATGCTGGAGGAACTCAGCAGGTCAGACAGTGTCTATGAACAGAGTAACACACACAAAATCCTGGAGGAACTCAGCAGGTCAGAGAGTGTCTATGGACGGAGTAACACACACCAAATGTTGGAGGAACTCAGCAGGTCAGACAGTGTCTATGGACAGAGTAACACTACAAAATGCTGGAGGAACTCTGCAGGACAGACAGTGTCTATGGACGGAGAAACACACACAAAATGCTGGAGGAACTCAGCAGGTCAGACAGTGTCTATGGACGGAGTAACACACACAAAATGCTGGAGGAACTCAGCAGGTTAGACAGTGTCTACGGACAAGGTAACACACAAAAAGCTGGAGGAACTCAGCAGGTCAGACACTGTCTATGGTCAGAGTAACACACACAAAATGCTGCAGGAACTCAGCAGGTCAGACAGTATCTACAGACAGAGTAACACACACAAAATGCTGGAGGAACTCAGCAGGTCAGACAGTGTCTACGGACAGAGTAACACACACAAAATGCTGGAGGAACCTAGCAGGTCAGACAGTGTCTACGGACAGAGTAACACACACAAAATGCTGGAGGAACTCAGCAGGTCAGACAGTGTCTGTGGTCAGAGTAACACACACAAAATGCTGGAGGAACTCCACAGGTCAGACAGTGTCTGTGGTCAGAGTAACACACAAAATGCTGGAGGAACTCAGCAGGTCAGACAGTGTCTATGGTCAGAGTAACACACACAAAATGTTGGAGGAACTCAGCAGGTCAGACAGTGTCTGTGGTCAGAGTAACACATACAAAATGCTGGAGGAGCTCAGCAGGTCAGACAGTGTCTATGGACGGAGTAACACACACAAAATGCTGGAGGAGCTCAGCAGGTCAGACAGTGTCTACGGACAGAGTAACACACACAAAATGCTGGAGGAGCTCAGCAGCTAAGACAGTGTCTATGGTCAGGGTAACACACACAAAATGCTGGAGGAACTCAGCAGGTCAGACAGTGTCTATGGACAGAGTAACACACACAAAATGCTGGAGGAACTCAGCAGGTCAGACAGTGTCTCTGGTCAGAGTAACACAGACAAAATGCTGGAGGAACTCAGCAGGTCAGACAGTGGCTGTGGTCAGAGTAACACATACAGAATGCTGGAGGAACTCAGCAGGTCAGACAGTGTCTATGGACGGAGAAACACACACAAAATGCTGGAGGAACTCAGCAGGTCAGACAGTGTCTATGGACGGAGTAACACACACAAAATGCTGGAGGAACTCAGCAGGTTAGTCAGTGTGTACGGACAAGGTAACACACAAAATGCTGGAGGAACTCAGCAGGTCAGACACTGTCTATGGTCAGAGTAACACACACAAAATGTTGGAGGAACTCAGCAGGTCAGACACTGTCTATGGACAGAGTAACACACACAAAATTCTGGAGGAACTCAGCAGGTCAGACAGTGTCTACGGACAGAGTAACACACACAAAATGCTGGAGGAACCTAGCAGGTCAGACAGTGTCTACGGACAGAGTAACACACACAAAATGCTGGAGGAACTCAGCAGGTCAGACAGTGTCTATGGTCAGAGTAACACACACAAAATGCTGCAGGAACTCAGCATGTCAGACAGTGTCTATGGACAGAGTAACACATCCAAAATGCTGGAGGAACTCAGCAGGTCAGACAGTGTCTATGGACAGAGTAACACATACAAAATGCTGGAGGAACTCAGCAGGACAGACAGTGTCTATGGACGGAGTGACACACACAAAATGCTGGAGGAACTCAGCAGGTCAGACAGTGTCTATGGACAGAGTAACACAGACAGAATGCTGGAGGAACTCAGCAGGTCAGAGAGTGTCTATGGACGGAGTAACACACACCAAATGTTGGAGGAACTCAGCAGGTCAGACAGTGTCTATGGACAGAGTAACACTACAAAATGCTGGAGGAACTCAGCAGGTCAGACACTGTCTATGGTCAGAGTAACACACAGAAAATGTTGGAGGAACTCAGCAGGTCAGACAGTGTCTACGGACAGAGGAACACACACAAAATGATGGAGGAACCTAGCAGGTCAGACAGTGTCCACGGACAGAGTAACACACACAAAATGCTGGAGGAACTCAGCAGGTCAGACAGTGTCTGTGGTCAGAGTGACACACACAAAATGCTGGAGGAACTCAGCAGGTCAGACAGTGTCTATGAACAGAGTAACACACACAAAATCCTGGAGGAACTCAGCAGGTCAGAGAGTGTCTATGGACGGAGTAACACACACCAAATGTTGGAGGAACTCAGCAGGTCAGACAGTGTCCATGGACAGATTAACACTACAAAATGCTGGAGGAACTCAGCAGGTCAGACAGTGTCTATGGACGGAGAAACACACACAAAATGCTGGAGGAACTCAGCAGGTCAGACAGTGTCTATGGACAGAGTAACACTCACAAAATGCTGGAGGAACTCAGCAGGTCAGACAGTGTCTATGGAGGGAGAAACACACACAAAATGCTGGAGGAACTCAGCAGGTCAGACAGTGTCTCTGGTCAGAGTAACACAGACAAAATGCTGGAGGAACTCAGCAGGTTAGACAGTGTCTACGGACAAGGTAACACACAAAATGCTGGAGGAACTCAGCAGGTCAGACACTGTCTATGGTCAGAGTAACACACACAAAATGCTGCAGGAACTCAGCAGGTCAGACAGTATCTACAGACAGAGTAACACACACAAAATGCTGGAGGAACTCAGCAGGTCAGACAGTGTCTATGGAGGGAGAAACACACACAAAATGCTGGAGGAACTCAGCAGGTCAGACAGTGTCTCTGGTCAGAGTAACACAGACAAAATGCTGGAGGAACTCAGCAGGTCAGACAGTGTCTATGGACAGAGTAACACTACAAAATGCTGGAGGAACTCAGCAGGTCAGACAGTGTCTATGGACGGAGAAACACACACAAAATGCTGGAGGAACTCAGCAGGTCAGACAGTGTCTATGGACGGAGTAACACACACAAAATGCTGGAGGAACTCAGCAGGTCAGACAGTGTCTATGGAGGGAGAAACACACACAAAATGCTGGAGGAACTCAGCAGGTCAGACAGTGTCTCTGGTCAGAGTAACACAGACAGAATGCTGGAGGAACTCAGCAGGTCAGACAGTGTCTATGGTCAGAGTAACACACACAATGCTGGAATAACTCAGCAGGTCAGACAGTGTCTACTGACAGAGTAACACACAAAATGCTGGTGGATCTCAACAGGTCAGACAGTGTCTATGGTCAGAGTAACACACACAAAATGCTGGAGGAACTCAGCAGTCAGACAGTGTCTGTGGTCAGAGTAACACAAACAAAACTCTGGAGGAACTCAGCAGGTCAGACACTGTCTATGGTCAGAGTAACACACACAAAATGCTGCAGGAACTCAGCAGGTCAGACAGTATCTACAGACAGAGTAACACACACAAAATGCTGGAGGAACTCAGCAGGTCAGACAGTGTCTATGGAGGGAGAAACACACACAAAATGCTGGAGGAACTCAGCAGGTCAGACAGTGTCTCTGGTCAGAGTAACACAGACAAAATGCTGGAGGAACTCAGCAGGTCAGACAGTGTCTATGGACAGAGTAACACTACAAAATGCTGGAGGAACTCAGCAGGTCAGACAGTGTCTATGGACGGAGAAACACACACAAAATGCTGGAGGAACTCAGCAGGTCAGACAGTGTCTATGGACGGAGTAACACACACAAAATGCTGGAGGAACTCAGCAGGTCAGACAGTGTCTATGGAGGGAGAAACACACACAAAATGCTGGAGGAACTCAGCAGGTCAGACAGTGTCTCTGGTCAGAGTAACACAGACAGAATGCTGGAGGAACTCAGCAGGTCAGACAGTGTCTATGGTCAGAGTAACACACACAATGCTGGAATAACTCAGCAGGTCAGACAGTGTCTACTGACAGAGTAACACACAAAATGCTGGTGGATCTCAACAGGTCAGACAGTGTCTATGGTCAGAGTAACACACACAAAATGCTGGAGGAACTCAGCAGGTCAGACAGTGTCTGTGGTCAGAGTAACACAAACAAAACTCTGGAATAACTCAGCAGGTCAGACAGTGTCTATGGTCAGAGTAACACACACAAAATGCTGGAGGAACTCTGCAGGTCAGACAGTGTCTATGGTCAGAGTGACACACACAAAATGCTGGAGGAACTCAGCAGGTCAGACAGTGTCTATGGACAGAGTAACACACACAAAATGCTGGAAGAACTCTGCAGGTCAGACAGTGTCTATGGACAGAGTAACACACACAAAATGCTGGAAGAACTCAGCACGTCAGACAGTGTCTATGGACAGAGTAACACACACAAAATGCTGGAGAAACTCAGTAGGTCATACAGTGTCTATGGACGGAGTAACACTCACAAAATGCTGGAGGAACTCAGCAGGTCAGACAGTGTCTCTGGTCAGAGTAACACAGACAAAATGCTGGAGCAACTCAGCAGGTCAGACAGTGGCTGTGGTCAGAGTAACACAGACAGAATGCTGGAGGAACTCAGCAGGTCAGACAGTGTCTATGGACAGAGTAACACACACAAAATGCTGGAGGAACTCAGCAGTTCAGACAGTGTCTACGGACAGAGTAACACACACAAAATGCTGGAGGAACTCAGCAGGTCAGACAGTGTCTGTGGTCAGAGTAACACACACAAAATGCTGGATTAACTCAGCAGGTCAGACAGTGTCTATGGACGGAGTAACACACACAAAATGCTGGAGAAACTCAGCAGGTCAGACAGTGTCTATGAACAGAGTAACACACACAAAATGCTGGAGGAGCTCAGCAGGTCAGACAGTGTCTACGGACAGAGTAACACACACAAAATGCTGGAGGAGCTCAGCAGCTAAGACAGTGTCTATGGTCAGGGTAACACACACAAAATGCTGGAGGAACTCAGCAGGTCAGACAGTGTCTATGGACAGAGTAACACACACAAAATGCTGGAGGAACTCAGCAGGTCAGACAGTCTCTCTGGTCAGAGTAACACAGACAAAATGCTGGAGGAACTCAGCAGGTCAGACAGTGCCTGTGGTCAGAGTAACACAGACAGAATGCTGGAGGAACTCAGCAGGTCAGTCAGTGTCTATGGACAGAGTAACACACACAAAATGCTGGAGGAACTCAGCAGGTCAGACAGTGTCTACGGACAGAGTAACACACACAAAATGCTGGAGGAACTCAGCAGGTCGGACAGTGTCTGTGGTCAGAGTAACACACACAAAATGCTGGAGGAACTCAGCAGTTCAGAGAGTGTCTATGGACAGAGTAACACACACCAAATGTTGGAGGAACTCAGCAGGACAGACAGTGTCTATGGACAGAGTAACACTACAAAATGCTGGAGGAACTCAGCAGGTCAGACAGTGTCTATGGACGGAGAAACACACACAAAATGCTGGAGGAACTCAGCAGGTCAGACAGTGTCTGGACGGAGTAACACACACAAAATGCTGGAGGAACTCAGCAGGTTAGACAGTGTGTACGGACAAGGTAACACACAAAATGCTGGAGGAACTCAGCAGGTCAGACACTGTCTATGGTCAGAGTAACACACACAAAATGTTGGAGGAACTCAGCAGGTCAGACACTGTCTATGGACAGAGTAACACACACAAAATTCTGGAGGAACTCAGCAGGTCAGACAGTGTCTACGGACAGAGTAACACACACAAAATGCTGGAGGAACCTAGCAGGTCAGACAGTGTCTACGGACAGAGTAACACACACAAAATGCTGGAGGAACTCAGCAGGTCAGACAGTGTCTATGGTCAGAGTAACACAGACAAAATGCTGGAGGAACTCAGCAGGTCAGACAGTGTCTATGGACAGAGTAACACATACAAAATGCTGGAGGAACTCAGCAGGTCAGACAGTGTCTATGGACAGAGTAACACATACAAAATGCTGGAGGAACTCAGCAGGTCAGACAGTGTCTATGGACGGAGAAACACACACAAAATGCTGGAGGAACTCAGCAGGTCAGACAGTGTCTATGGACAGAGTAACACAGACAGAATTCTGGAGGAACTCAGCAGGTCAGAGAGTGTCTATGGACGGAGTAACACACACCAAATGTTGGAGGAACTCAGCAGGTCAGACAGTGTCTATGGACAGAGTAACACAACAAAATGCTGGAGGAACTCAGCAGGTCAGACACTGTCTATGGTCAGAGTAACACACAGAAAATGTTGGAGGAACTCAGCAGGTCAGACAGTGTCTACGGACAGAGAAACACACACAAAATGATGGAGGAACCTAGCAGGTCAGACAGTGTCCACGGACAGAGTAACACACACAAAATGCTGGAGGAACTCAGCAGGTCAGACAGTGTCTATGGACGGAGAAACACACACAAAATGCTGGAGGAACACAGCAGGTCAGACAGTGTCTATGGACGGAGTAACACACACAAAATGCTGGAGGAACTCAGCAGGTCAGACAGTGTCTATGGACGGAGAAACACACACAAAATGCTGGAGGAACTCAGCAGGTCAGACAGTGTCTCTGGTCAGAGTAACACAGACAAAATGCTGGAGGAACTCAGCAGGTCAGACAGTGGCTGTGGTCAGAGTAACACAGACAGAATGCTGGAGGAACTCAGCAGGTCAGACAGTGTCTATGGTCAGAGTAACACACTCAATGCTGGAATAACTCAGCAGGTCAGACAGTGTCTACTGACAGAGTAACACACAAAATGCTGGTGGATCTCAACAGGTCAGACAGTGTCTATGGTCAGAGTAACACACACAAAATGCTGGAGGAACTCAGCAGGTCAGACAGTGTCTGTGGTCAGAGTAACACAAACAAAACGCTGGAATAACTCAGCAGGTCAGACAGTGTCTATGGTCAGAGTAACACACACAAAATGCTGGAGGAACTCTGCAGGTCAGACAGTGTCTATGGTCAGAGTGACACACACAAAATGCTGGAGGAACTCAGCAGGTCAGACAGTGTCTATGGACAGAGTAACACACACAAAATGCTGGAAGAACTCTGCAGGTCAGACAGTGTCTATGGACAGAGTAACACACACAAAATGCTGGAGGAACTCAGCAGGTCAGACAGTGCGTATGGTCAGAGTAACACACACAAAATGCTGGAGGCACTCAGCAGGTCAGACACTGTCTATTGTCAGGGTAACACACACAAAATGCTGGAGGAACTCAGCAGGTCAGACAGTGTCTATGGACAGAGTAACACACACAAAATGCTGGAGAAACTCAGTAGGTCAGACAGTGTCTATGGACAGAGTAACACTCACAAAATGCTGTAGGAACTCAGCAGGTCAGACAGTGTCTCTGGTCAGAGTAACACAGACAAAATGCTGGAGGAACTCAGCAGGTCAGACAGTATCTACAGACAGAGTAACACACACAAAATGCTGGAGGAACTCAGCAGGTCAGACAGTGTTTACGGACAGAGTAACACACACAAAATGCTGGAGGAACCTAGCAGGTCAGAGAGTGTCTACGGACAGAGTAACACACACAAAATGCTGGAGGAACTCAGCAGGTCAGACAGTGTCTGTGGTCAGAGTAACACACACACAATGCTGGAGGAACTCCACAGGTCAGACAGTGTCTGTGGTCAGAGTAACACATAAAATGCTGGAGGAACTCAGCAGGTCAGACAGTGTCTATGGTCAGAGTAACACACACAAAATGTTGGAGGAACTCAGCAGGTCAGACAGTGTCTGTGGTCAGAGTAACACATACAAAATGCTGGAGGAGCTCAGCAGGTCAGACAGTGTCTATGGACGGAGTAACAGACACAAAATGCTGGAGGAGCTCAGCAGGTCAGACAGTGTCTACGGACAGAGTAACACACACAAAATGCTGGAGGAGCTCAGCAGCTAAGACAGTGTCTATGGTCAGGGTAACACACACAAAATGCTGGAGGAACTCAGCAGGTCAGACAGTGTCTATGGACAGAGTAACACACACAAAATGCTGGAGGAACTCAGCAGGTCAGACAGTGGCTGTGGTCAGAGTAGCACAGACAGAATGCTGGAGGAACTCAGCAGGTCAGACAGTGTCTATGGACAGAGTAACACACACAAAATGCTGGAGGAACTCAGCAGGTCAGACAGTGTCTACGGACAGAGTAACACACACAAAATGCTGGAGGAACTCAGCAGGTCAGACAGTGTCTGTGGTCAGAGTAACACACACAAAATGCTGGAGGAACTCAGCAGTTCAGACAGTGTCTACGGACAGAGTAACACACACAAAATGCTGGAGGAACTCAGCAGGACAGACAGTGTCTATGGACAGAGTAACACTACAAAATGCTGGAGGAACTCAGCAGGTCAGACAGTGTCTATGGACGGAGAAACACACACAAAATGCTGGAGGAACTCAGCAGGTCAGACAGTGTCTATGGACGGAGTAACACACACAAAATGCTGGAGGAACTCAGCAGGTTAGACAGTGTGTACGGACAAGGTAACACACAAAATGCTGGAGGAACTCAGCAGGTCAGACACTGTCTATGGTCAGAGTAACACACACAAAATGTTGGAGGAACTCAGCAGGTCAGACACTGTCTATGGACAGAGTAACACACACAAAATTCTGGAGGAACTCAGCAGGTCAGACAGTGTCTACGGACAGAGTAACACACACAAAATGCAGGAGGAACCTAGCAGGTCAGACAGTGTCTACGGACAGAGTAACACACACAAAATGCTAGAGGAACTCAGCAGGTCAGACAGTGTCTATGGTCAGAGTAACACACACAAAATGCTGGAGGAACTCAGCAGGTCAGACAGTGTCTATGGACAGAGTAACACATACAAAATGCTGGAGGAACTCAGCAGGTCAGACAGTGTCTATGGACAGAGTAACACATACAAAATGCTGGAGGAACTCAGCAGGTCAGACAGTGTCTATGGACGGAGTAACACACACAAAATGCTGGAGGAACTCAGCAGGTCAGAAAGTGTCTATGGACAGAGTAACACAGACAGAATGCTGGAGGAACTCAGCAGGTCAGAGAGTGTCTATGGACGGAGTAACACACACCAAATGTTGGAGGAACTCAGCAGGTCAGACAGTGTCTATGGACAGATTAACACTACAAAATGCTGGAGGAACTCAGCAGGTCAGACACTGTCTATGGTCAGGGTAACACACAGAAAATGTTGGAGGAACTCAGCAGGTCAGACAGTGTCTACGGACAGAGAAACACACACAAAATGATGGAGGAACCTAGCAGGTCAGACAGTGTCTACGGACAGAGTAACACACACAAAATGCTGGAGGAACTCAGCAGGTCAGACAGTGTCTGTGGTCAGAGTGACACACACAAAATGCTGGAGGAACTCAGCAGGTCAGACAGTGTCTATGAACAGAGTAACACACACAAAATCCTGGAGGAACTCAGCAGGTCAGAGAGTGTCTATGGACGGAGTAACACACACCAAATGTTGGAGGAACTCAGCAGGTCAGACAGTGTCTATGGACAGAGTAACACTACAAAATGCTGGAGGAACTCAGCAGGTCAGACAGTGTCTATGGACGGAGAAACACACACAAAATGCTGGAGGAACTCAGCAGGTCAGACAGTGTCTATGGACGGAGTAACACACACAAAATGCTGGAGGAACTCAGCAGGTTAGTCAGTGTGTACGGACAAGGTAACACACAAAATGCTGGAGGAACTCAGCAGGTCAGACACTGTCTATGGTCAGAGTAACACACACAAAATGTTGGAGGAACTCAGCAGGTCAGACACTGTCTATGGACAGAGTAACACACACAAAATTCTGGAGGAACTCAGCAGGTCAGACAGTGTCTACGGACAGAGTAACACACACAAAATGCTGGAGGAACCTAGCAGGTCAGACAGTGTCTACGGACAGAGTAACACACACAAAATGCTGGAGGAACTCAGCAGGTCAGACAGTGTCTATGGTCAGAGTAACAAACACAAAATGCTGCAGGAACTCAGCATGTCAGACAGTGTCTATGGACAGAGTAACACATCCAAAATGCTGGAGGAACTCAGCAGGTCAGACAGTGTCTATGGACAGAGTAACACATACAAAATGCTGGAGGAACTCAGCAGGACAGACAGTGTCTATGGACGGAGTGACACACACAAAATGCTGGAGGAACTCAGCAGGTCAGACAGTGTCTATGGACAGAGTAACACAGACAGAATGCTGGAGGAACTCAGCAGGTCAGAGAGTGTCTATGGACGGAGTAACACACACCAAATGTTGGAGGAACTCAGCAGGTCAGACAGTGTCTATGGACAGAGTAACACTACAAAATGCTGGAGGAACTCAGCAGGTCAGACACTGTCTATGGTCAGAGTAACACACAGAAAATGTTGGAGGAACTCAGCAGGTCAGACAGTGTCTACGGACAGAGGAACACACACAAAATGATGGAGGAACCTAGCAGGTCAGACAGTGTCCACGGACAGAGTAACACACACAAAATGCTGGAGGAACTCAGCAGGTCAGACAGTGTCTGTGGTCAGAGTGACACACACAAAATGCTGGAGGAACTCAGCAGGTCAGACAGTGTCTATGAACAGAGTAACACACACAAAATCCTGGAGGAACTCAGCAGGTCAGAGAGTGTCTATGGACGGAGTAACACACACCAAATGTTGGAGGAACTCAGCAGGTCAGACAGTGTCCATGGACAGAGTAACACTACAAAATGCTGGAGGAACTCAGCAGGTCAGACAGTGTCTATGGACGGAGAAACACACACAAAATGCTGGAGGAACTCAGCAGGTCAGACAGTGTCTATGGACAGAGTAACACTCACAAAATGCTGGAGGAACTCAGCAGGTCAGACAGTGTCTATGGAGGGAGAAACACACACAAAATGCTGGAGGAACTCAGCAGGTCAGACAGTGTCTCTGGTCAGAGTAACACAGACAAAATGCTGGAGGAACTCAGCAGGTTAGACAGTGTCTACGGACAAGGTAACACACAAAATGCTGGAGGAACTCAGCAGGTCAGACACTGTCTATGGTCAGAGTAACACACACAAAATGCTGCAGGAACTCAGCAGGTCAGACAGTATCTACAGACAGAGTAACACACACAAAATGCTGGAGGGACTCAGCAGGTCAGACAGTGTCTATGGAGGGAGAAACACACACAAAATGCTGGAGGAACTCAGCAGGTCAGACAGTGTCTCTGGTCAGAGTAACACAGACAAAATGCTGGAGGAACTCAGCAGGTCAGACAGTGTCTATGGACAGAGTAACACTACAAAATGCTGGAGGAACTCAGCAGGTCAGACAGTGTCTATGGACGGAGAAACACACACAAAATGCTGGAGGAACTCAGCAGGTCAGACAGTGTCTATGGACGGAGTAACACACACAAAATGCTGGAGGAACTCAGCAGGTCAGACAGTGTCTATGGAGGGAGAAACACACACAAAATGCTGGAGGAACTCAGCAGGTCAGACAGTGTCTCTGGTCAGAGTAACACAGACAGAATGCTGGAGGAACTCAGCAGGTCAGACAGTGTCTATGGTCAGAGTAACACACACAATGCTGGAATAACTCAGCAGGTCAGACAGTGTCTACTGACAGAGTAACACACAAAATGCTGGTGGATCTCAACAGGTCAGACAGTGTCTATGGTCAGAGTAACACACACAAAATGCTGGAGGAACTCAGCAGGTCAGACAGTGTCTGTGGTCAGAGTAACACAAACAAAACTCTGGAGGAACTCAGCAGGTCAGACACTGTCTATGGTCAGAGTAACACACACAAAATGCTGCAGGAACTCAGCAGGTCAGACAGTATCTACAGACAGAGTAACACACACAAAATGCTGGAGGAACTCAGCAGGTCAGACAGTGTCTATGGAGGGAGAAACACACACAAAATGCTGGAGGAACTCAGCAGGTCAGACAGTGTCTCTGGTCAGAGTAACACAGACAAAATGCTGGAGGAACTCAGCAGGTCAGACAGTGTCTATGGACAGAGTAACACTACAAAATGCTGGAGGAACTCAGCAGGTCAGACAGTGTCTATGGACGGAGAAACACACACAAAATGCTGGAGGAACTCAGCAGGTCAGACAGTGTCTATGGACGGAGTAACACACACAAAATGCTGGAGGAACTCAGCAGGTCAGACAGTGTCTATGGAGGGAGAAACACACACAAAATGCTGGAGGAACTCAGCAGGTCAGACAGTGTCTCTGGTCAGAGTAACACAGACAGAATGCTGGAGGAACTCAGCAGGTCAGACAGTGTCTATGGTCAGAGTAACACACACAATGCTGGAATAACTCAGCAGGTCAGACAGTGTCTACTGACAGAGTAACACACAAAATGCTGGTGGATCTCAACAGGTCAGACAGTGTCTATGGTCAGAGTAACACACACAAAATGCTGGAGGAACTCAGCAGGTCAGACAGTGTCTATGGTCAGAGTAACACACACAAAATGCTGGAGGAACTCTGCAGGTCAGACAGTGTCTATGGTCAGAGTGACACACACAAAATGCTGGAGGAACTCAGCAGGTCAGACAGTGTCTATGGACAGAGTAACACACACAAAATGCTGGAAGAACTCTGCAGGTCAGACAGTGTCTATGGACAGAGTAACACACACAAAATGCTGGAAGAACTAGGCAGCTCAGACACTGTCTATGGTCAGAGTAACACACAGAAAATGCTGGAGGAACTCAGCAGGTCAGATAGTGTCTATGGATAGAGTAACACACACAAAATGCTGGAGTAACTCAGCAGCTCAGACAGTGTCTATTGTCAGGGTAACACACACAAAATGCTGGAGGAACTCAGCAGGTCAGACAGTGTCTATGGACAGAGTAACACACACAAAATGCTGGAGAAACTCAGTAGGTCATACAGTGTCTATGGACGGAGTAACACTCACAAAATGCTGGAGGAACTCAGCAGGTCAGACAGTGTCTCTGGTCAGAGTAACACAGACAAAATGCTGGAGCAACTCAGCAGGTCAGACAGTGGCTGTGGTCAGAGTAACACAGACAGAATGCTGGAGGAACTCAGCAGGTCAGACAGTGTCTATGGACAGAGTAACACACACAAAATGCTGGAGGAACTCAGCAGTTCAGACAGTGTCTACGGACAGAGTAACACACACAAAATGCTGGAGGAACTCAGCAGGTCAGACAGTGTCTGTGGTCAGAGTAACACACACAAAATGCTGGATTAACTCAGCAGGTCAGACAGTGTCTATGGACGGAGTAACACACACAAAATGCTGGAGAAACTCAGCAGGTCAGACAGTGTCTATGAACAGAGTAACACACACAAAATGCTGGAGGAACTCAGCAGGTCAGACAGTGTCTATGGACAGAGTAACACACACAAAATGCTGGAGAAACTCAGTAGGTCAGACAGTGTCTATGGACAGAGTAACACTCACAAAATGCTGTAGGAACTCAGCAGGTCAGACAGTGTCTCTGGTCAGAGTAACACAGACAAAATGCTGGAGGAACTCAGCAGGTCAGACAGTATCTACAGACAGAGTAACACACACAAAATGCTGGAGGAACTCAGCAGGTCAGACAGTGTTTACGGACAGAGTAACACACACAAAATGCTGGAGGAACCTAGCAGGTCAGACAGTGTCTACGGACAGAGTAACACACACAAAATGCTGGAGGAACTCAGCAGGTCAGACAGTGTCTGTGGTCAGAGTAACACACACACAATGCTGGAGGAACTCCACAGGTCAGACAGTGTCTGTGGTCAGAGTAACACATAAAATGCTGGAGGAACTCAGCAGGTCAGACAGTGTCTATGGTCAGAGTAACACACACAAAATGTTGGAGGAACTCAGCAGGTCAGACAGTGTCTGTGGTCAGAGTAACACATACAAAATGCTGGAGGAGCTCAGCAGGTCAGACAGTGTCTATGGACGGAGTAACACACACAAAATGCTGGAGGAGCTCAGCAGGTCAGACAGTGTCTACGGACAGAGTAACACACACAAAATGCTGGAGGAGCTCAGCAGCTAAGACAGTGTCTATGGTCAGGGTAACACACACAAAATGCTGGAGGAACTCAGCAGGTCAGACAGTGTCTATGGACAGAGTAACACACACAAAATGCTGGAGGAACTCAGCAGGTCAGACAGTGGCTGTGGTCAGAGTAGCACAGACAGAATGCTGGAGGAACTCAGCAGGTCAGACAATGTCTATGGACAGAGTAACACACACAAAATGCTGGAGGAACTCAGCAGGTCAGACAGTGTCTACGGACAGAGTAACACACACAAAATGCTGGAGGAACTCAGCAGGTCAGACAGTGTCTGTGGTCAGAGTAACACACACAAAATGCTGGAGGAACTCAGCAGTTCAGACAGTGTCTACGGACAGAGTAACACACACAAAATGCTGGAGGAACTCAGCAGGACAGACAGTGTCTATGGACAGAGTAACACTACAAAATGCTGGAGGAACTCAGCAGGTCAGACAGTGTCTATGGACGGAGTAACACACACAAAATGCTGGAGGAACTCAGCAGGTTAGACAGTGTGTACGGACAAGGTAACACACAAAATGCTGGAGGAACTCAGCAGGTCAGACACTGTCTATGGTCAGAGTAACACACACAAAATGTTGGAGGAACTCAGCAGGTCAGACACTGTCTATGGACAGAGTAACACACACAAAATTCTGGAGGAACTCAGCAGGTCAGACAGTGTCTACGGACAGAGTAACACACACAAAATGCAGGAGGAACCTAGCAGGTCAGACAGTGTCTACGGACAGAGTAACACACACAAAATGCTAGAGGAACTCAGCAGGTCAGACAGTGTCTATGGTCAGAGTAACACACACAAAATGCTGGAGGAACTCAGCAGGTCAGACAGTGTCTATGGACAGAGTAACACATACAAAATGCTGGAGGAACTCAGCAGGTCAGACAGTGTCTATGGACAGAGTAACACATACAAAATGCTGGAGGAACTCAGCAGGTCAGACAGTGTCTATGGACGGAGTAACACACACAAAATGCTGGAGGAACTCAGCAGGTCAGACAGTGTCTATGGACAGAGTAACACAGACAGAATGCTGGAGGAACTCAGCAGGTCAGAGAGTGTCTATGGACGGAGTAACACACACCAAATGTTGGAGGAACTCAGCAGGTCAGACAGTGTCTATGGACAGATTAACACTACAAAATGCTGGAGGAACTCAGCAGGTCAGACACTGTCTATGGTCAGGGTAACACACAGAAAATGTTGGAGGAACTCAGCAGGTCAGACAGTGTCTACGGACAGAGAAACACACACAAAATGCTGGAGGAACTCAGCAGGTCAGACAGTGTCTATGGAGGGAGAAACACACACAAAATGCTGGAGGAACTCAGCAGGTCAGATAGTGTCTATGGATAGAGTAACACACACAAAATGCTGGAGTAACTCAGCAGCTCAGACAGTGTATATTGTCAGGGTAACACACACAAAATGCTGGAGGAACTCAGCAGGTCAGACAGTGTCTATGGACAGAGTAACACACACAAAATGCTGGAGAAACTCAGTAGGTCATACAGTGTCTATGGACGGAGTAACACTCACAAAATGCTGGAGGAACTCAGCAGGTCAGACAGTGTCTCTGGTCAGAGTAACACAGACAAAATGCTGGAGCAACTCAGCAGGTCAGACAGTGGCTGTGGTCAGAGTAACACAGACAGAATGCTGGAGGAACTCAGCAGGTCAGACAGTGTCTATGGACAGAGTAACACACACAAAATGCTGGAGGAACTCAGCAGTTCAGACAGTGTCTACGGACAGAGTAACACACACAAAATGCTGGAGGAACTCAGCAGGTCAGACAGTGTCTGTGGTCAGAGTAACACACACAAAATTCTGGATTAACTCAGCAGGTCAGACAGTGTCTATGGACGGAATAACACACACAAAATGCTGGAGAAACTCAGCAGGTCAGACAGTGTCTATGAACAGAGTAACACACACAAAATGCTGGAGGAACTCAGCAGGTCAGACAGTGTCTATGGACAGAGTAACACACACAAAATGCTGGAGAAACTCAGTAGGTCAGACAGTGTCTATGGACAGAGTAACACTCACAAAATGCTGTAGGAACTCAGCAGGTCAGACAGTGTCTCTGGTCAGAGTAACACAGACAAAATGCTGGAGGAACTCAGCAGGTCAGACAGTATCTACAGACAGAGTAACACACACAAAATGCTGGAGGAACTCAGCAGGTCAGACAGTGTTTACGGACAGAGTAACACACACAAAATGCTGGAGGAACCTAGCAGGTCAGACAGTGTCTACGGACAGAGTAACACACACAAAATGCTGGAGGAACTCAGCAGGTCAGACAGTGTCTGTGGTCAGAGTAACACACACACAATGCTGGAGGAACTCCACAGGTCAGACAGTGTCTGTGGTCAGAGTAACACATAAAATGCTGGAGGAACTCAGCAGGTCAGACAGTGTCTGTGGTCAGAGTAACACATACAAAATGCTGGAGGAGCTCAGCAGGTCAGACAGTGTCTATGGACGGAGTAACACACACAAAATGCTGGAGGAGCTCAGCAGGTCAGACAGTGTCTACGGACAGAGTAACACACACAAAATGCTGGAGGAGCTCAGCAGCTAAGACAGTGTCTATGGTCAGGGTAACACACACAAAATGCTGGAGGAACTCAGCAGGTCAGACAGTGTCTATGGACAGAGTAACACACACAAAATGCTGGAGGAACTCAGCAGGTCAGACAGTGGCTGTGGTCAGAGTAGCACAGACAGAATGCTGGAGGAACTCAGCAGGTCAGACAGTGTCTATGGACAGAGTAACACACACAAAATGCTGGAGGAACTCAGCAGGTCAGACAGTGTCTACGGACAGAGTAACACACACAAAATGCTGGAGGAACTCAGCAGGTCAGACAGTGTCTGTGGTCAGAGTAACACACACAAAATGCTGGAGGAACTCAGCAGTTCAGACAGTGTCTACGGACAGAGTAACACACACAAAATGCTGGAGGAACTCAGCAGGACAGACAGTGACTATGGACAGAGTAACACTACAAAATGCTGGAGGAACTCAGCAGGTCAGACAGTGTCTATGGACGGAGAAACACACACAAAATGCTGGAGGAACTCAGCAGGTCAGACAGTGTCTATGGACGGAGTAACACACACAAAATGCTGGAGGAACTCAGCAGGTTAGACAGTGTGTACGGACAAGGTAACACACAAAATGCTGGAGGAACTCAGCAGGTCAGACACTGTCTATGGTCAGAGTAACACACACAAAATGTTGGAGGAACTCAGCAGGTCAGACACTGTCTATGGACAGAGTAACACACACAAAATTCTGGAGGAACTCAGCAGGTCAGACAGTGTCTACGGACAGAGTAACACACACAAAATGCAGGAGGAACCTAGCAGGTCAGACAGTGTCTACGGACAGAGTAACACACACAAAATGCTAGAGGAACTCAGCAGGTCAGACAGTGTCTATGGTCAGAGTAACACACACAAAATGCTGGAGGAACTCAGCAGGTCAGACAGTGTCTATGGACAGAGTAACACATACAAAATGCTGGAGGAACTCAGCAGGTCAGACAGTGTCTATGGACAGAGTAACACATACAAAATGCTGGAGGAACTCAGCAGGTCAGACAGTGTCTATGGACGGAGTAACACACACAAAATGCTGGAGGAACTCAGCAGGTCAGACAGTGTCTATGGACAGAGTAACACAGACAGAATGCTGGAGGAACTCAGCAGGTCAGAGAGTGTCTATGGACGGAGTAACACACACCAAATGTTGGAGGAACTCAGCAGGTCAGACAGTGTCTATGGACAGATTAACACTACAAAATGCTGGAGGAACTCAGCAGGTCAGACACTGTCTATGGTCAGGGTAACACACAGAAAATGTTGGAGGAACTCAGCAGGTCAGACAGTGTCTACGGACAGAGAAACACACACAAAATGATGGAGGAACCTAGCAGGTCAGACAGTGTCTACGGACAGAGTAACACACACAAAATGCTGGAGGAACTCAGCAGGTCAGACAGTGTCTGTGGTCAGAGTGACACACACAAAATGCTGGAGGAACTCAGCAGGTCAGACAGTGTCTATGAACAGAGTAACACACACCAAATGTTGGAGGAACTCAGCAGGTCAGACAGTGTCTATGGACAGAGTAACACTACAAAATGCTGGAGGAACTCAGCAGGTCAGACAGTGTCTATGGACGGAGAAACACACACAAAATGCTGGAGGAACTCAGCAGGTCAGACAGTGTCTATGGACGGAGTAACACACACAAAATGCTGGAGGAACTCAGCAGGTTAGTCAGTGTGTACGGACAAGGTAACACACAAAATGCTGGAGGAACTCAGCAGGTCAGACACTGTCTATGGTCAGAGTAACACACACAAAATGTTGGAGGAACTCAGCAGGTCAGACACTGTCTATGGACAGAGTAACACACACAAAATTCTGGAGGAACTCAGCAGGTCAGACAGTGTCTACGGACAGAGTAACACACACAAAATGCTGGAGGAACCTAGCAGGTCAGACAGTGTCTACGGACAGAGTAACACACACAAAATGCTGGAGGAACTCAGCAGGTCAGACAGTGTCTATGGTCAGAGTAACAAACACAAAATGCTGGAGGAACTCAGCAGGTCAGACAGTGTCTGTGGTCAGAGTAACACACACAAAATGCTGGATTAACTCAGCAGGTCAGACAGTGTCTATGGACGGAGTAACACACACAAAATGCTGGAGAAACTCAGCAGGTCAGACAGTGTCTATGAACAGAGTAACACACACAAAATGCTGGAGGAGCTCAGCAGGTCAGACAGTGTCTACGGACAGAGTAACACACACAAAATGCTGGAGGAGCTCAGCAGCTAAGACAGTGTCTATGGTCAGGGTAACACACACAAAATGCTGGAGGAACTCAGCAGGTCAGACAGTGTCTATGGACAGAGTAACACACACAAAATGCTGGAGGAACTCAGCAGGTCAGACAGTGTCTCTGGTCAGAGTAACACAGACAAAATGCTGGAGGAACTCAGCAGGTCAGACAGTGGCTGTGGTCAGAGTAACACAGACAGAATGCTGGAGGAACTCAGCAGGTCAGTCAGTGTCTATGGACAGAGTAACACACACAAAATGCTGGAGGAACTCAGCAGGTCAGACAGTGTCTACGGACAGAGTAACACACACAAAATGCTGGAGGAACTCAGCAGGTCAGACAGTGTCTGTGGTCAGAGTAACACACACAAAATGCTGGAGGAACTCAGCAGTTCAGAGAGTGTCTATGGACAGAGTAACACACACCAAATGTTGGAGGAACTCAGCAGGACAGACAGTGTCTATGGACAGAGTAACACTACAAAATGCTGGAGGAACTCAGCAGGTCAGACAGTGTCTATGGACGGAGAAACACACACAAAATGCTGGAGGAACTCAGCAGGTCAGACAGTGTCTATGGACGGAGTAACACACACAAAATGCTGGAGGAACTCAGCAGGTTAGACAGTGTGTACGGACAAGGTAACACACAAAATGCTGGAGGAACTCAGCAGGTCAGACACTGTCTATGGTCAGAGTAACACACACAAAATGTTGGAGGAACTCAGCAGGTCAGACACTGTCTATGGACAGAGTAACACACACAAAATTCTGGAGGAACTCAGCAGGTCAGACAGTGTCTACGGACAGAGTAACACACACAAAATGCTGGAGGAACCTAGCAGGTCAGACAGTGTCTACGGACAGAGTAACACACACAAAATGCTGGAGGAACTCAGCAGGTCAGACAGTGTCTATGGTCAGAGTAACACAGACAAAATGCTGGAGGAACTCAGCAGGTCAGACAGTGTCTATGGACAGAGTAACACATACAAAATGCTGGAGGAACTCAGCAGGTCAGACAGTGTCTATGGACAGAGTAACACATACAAAATGCTGGAGGAACTCAGCAGGTCAGACAGTGTCTATGGACGGAGAAACACACACAAAATGCTGGAGGAACTCAGCAGGTCAGACTGTGTCTATGGACAGAGTAACACAGACAGAATTCTGGAGGATCTCAGCAGGTCAGAGAGTGTCTATGGACGGAGTAACACACACCAAATGTTGGAGGAACTCAGCAGGTCAGACAGTGTCTATGGACAGAGTAACACAGCAAAATGCTGGAGGAACTCAGCAGGTCAGACACTGTCTATGGTCAGAGTAACACACAGAAAATGTTGGAGGAACTCAGCAGGTCAGACAGTGACTACGGACAGAGAAACACACACAAAATGATGGAGGAACCTAGCAGGTCAGACAGTGTCCACGGACAGAGTAACACACACAAAATGCTGGAGGAACTCAGCAGGTCAGACAGTGTCTATGGACGGAGAAACACACACAAAATGCTGGAGGAACTCAGCAGGTCAGACAGTGTCTATGGACGGAGTAACACACACAAAATGCTGGAGGAACTCAGCAGGTCAGACAGTGTCTATGGACGGAGAAACACACACAAAATGCTGGAGGAACTCAGCAGGTCAGACAGTGTCTCTGGTCAGAGTAACACAGACAAAATGCTGGAGGAACTCAGCAGGTCAGACAGTGGCTGTGGTCAGAGTAACACAGACAGAATGCTGGAGGAACTCAGCAGGTCAGACAGTGTCTATGGTCAGAGTAACACACACAAAATGCTGGAGGAACTCAGCAGCTCAGACACTGTCTATTGTCAGGGTAACACACACAAAATGCTGGAGGAACTCAGCAGGTCAGACAGTGTCTATGGATAGAGTAACACACACAAAATGCTGGAGTAACTCAGCAGCTCAGACACTGTCTATTGTCAGGGTAACACACACAAAATGCTGGAGGAACTCAGCAGGTCAGACAGTGTCTATGGACAGAGTAACACACACAAAATGCTGGAGAAACTCAGTAGGTCAGACAGTGTCTATGGACAGAGTAACACTCACAAAATGCTAGAGGAACTCAGCAGGTCAGACAGTGTCTCTGGTCAGAGTAACACAGACAAAATGCTGGAGGAACTCAGCAGGTCAGACAGTGGCTGTGGTCAGAGTAACACAGACAGAATGCTGGAGGAACTCAGCAGGTCAGACAGTGTCTATGGACAGAGTAACACACACAAAATGCTGGAGGAACTCAGCAGGTCAGACAGTGTCTACGGACAGAGTAACACACACAA
Organism: Hypanus sabinus; assembly: GCF_030144855.1. Lineage (NCBI taxonomy): Eukaryota > Metazoa > Chordata > Chondrichthyes > Myliobatiformes > Dasyatidae > Hypanus > Hypanus sabinus. The sequence continues at coordinate 51,352 of NW_026779733.1, forward strand.
AATGCTGGAGGAACTCAGCAGGTCAGACAGTGTCTGTGGTCAGAGTAACACACACAAAATGCTGGATTAACTCAGCAGGTCAGAGAGTGTCTATGGACGGAGTAACACACACAAAATGCTGGAGAAACTCAGCAGGTCAGACAGTGTCTATGGTCAGGGTAACACACACAAAATGCTGGAGGAACTCAGCAGTTCAGACAGTGTCTATGGACGGAGTAACACACACCAAATGTTGGAGGAACTCAGCAGGTCAGACAGTGTCTATGAACAGAGTAACACTACAAAATGCTGGAGGAACTCAGCAGGTCACACACTGTCTATGGTCAGAGTAACACACACAAAATGCTGGAGGAACTCAGCAGGTCAGACAGTGTCTACGGACAGAGTAACACACACAAAATGCTGGAGGAACTCAGCAGGTCAGACAGTGTCTGTGGTCAGAGTGACACACACAAAATGCTGGAGGAGCTCAGCAGGTCAGACAGTGTCTATGAACAGAGTAACACACACAAAATCCTGGAGGAACTCAGCAGGTCAGAGAGATCTATGGACAGAGTAACACTACAAAATGCTGGAGGAACTCAGCAGGTCAGACAGTGTCTATGGACGGAGAAACACACACAAAATGCTGGAGGAACTCAGCAGGTCAGACAGTGTCTATGGACGGAGTAACACACACAAAATGCTGGAGGAACTCAGCAGGTTAGACAGTGTCTACGGACAAGGTAACACACAAAATGCTGGAGGAACTCAGCAGGTCAGACACTGTCTATGGTCAGAGTAACACACACAAAATGCTGCAGGAACTCAGCAGGTCAGACAGTATCTACAGACAGAGTAACACACACAAAATGCTGGAGGAACTCAGCAGGTCAGACAGTGTCTACGGACAGAGTAACACACACAAAATGCTGGAGGAACCTAGCAGGTCAGACAGTGTCTACGGACAGAGTAACACACACAAAATGCTGGAGGAACTCAGCAGGTCAGACAGTGTCTGTGGTCAGAGTAACACACACACAATGCTGGAGGAACTCCACAGGTCAGACAGTGTCTGTGGTCAGAGTAACACATAAAATGCTGGAGGAACTCAGCAGGTCAGACAGTGTCTATGGTCAGAGTAACACACACAAAATGTTGGAGGAACTCAGCAGGTCAGACAGTGTCTGTGGTCAGAGTAACACATACAAAATGCTGGAGGAGCTCAGCAGGTCAGACAGTGTCTATGGACGGAGTAACACACACAAAATGCTGGAGGAGCTCAGCAGGTCAGACAGTGTCTACGGACAGAGTAACACACACAAAATGCTGGAGGAGCTCAGCAGCTAAGACAGTGTCTATGGTCAGGGTAACACACACAAAATGCTGGAGGAACTCAGCAGGTCAGACAGTGTCTATGGACAGAGTAACACACACAAAATGCTGGAGGAACTCAGCAGGTCAGACAGTGGCTGTGGTCAGAGTAGCACAGACAGATTGCTGGAGGAACTCAGCAGGTCAGACAGTGTCTATGGACAGAGTAACACACACAAAATGCTGGAGGAACTCAGCAGGTCAGACAGTGTCTACGGACAGAGTAACACACACAAAATGCTGGAGGAACTCAGCAGGTCAGACAGCGTCTGTGGTCAGAGTAACACACACAAAATGCTGGAGGAACTCAGCAGTTCAGACAGTGTCTACGGACAGAGTAACACACACAAAATGCTGGAGGAACTCAGCAGGACAGACAGTGTCTATGGACAGAGTAACACTACAAAATGCTGGAGGAACTCAGCAGGTCAGACAGTGTCTATGGACGGAGAAACACACACAAAATGCTGGAGGAACTCAGCAGGTCAGACAGTGTCTATGGACGGAGTAACACACACAAAATGCTGGAGGAACTCAGCAGGTTAGACAGTGTGTACGGACAAGGTAACACACAAATTGCTGGAGGAACTCAGCAGGTCAGACACTGTCTATGGTCAGAGTAACACACACAAAATGTTGGAGGAACTCAGCAGGTCAGACACTGTCTATGGACAGAGTAACACACACAAAATTCTGGAGGAACTCAGCAGGTCAGACAGTGTCTACGGACAGAGTAACACACACAAAATGCAGGAGGAACCTAGCAGGTCAGACAGTGTCTACGGACAGAGTAACACACACAAAATGCTAGAGGAACTTAGCAGGTCAGACAGTGTCTATGGTCAGAGTAACACACACAAAATGCTGGAGGAACTCAGCAGGTCAGACAGTGTCTATGGACAGAGTAACACATACAAAATGCTGGAGGAACTCAGCAGGTCAGACAGTGTCTATGCACAGAGTAACACATACAAAATGCTGGAGGAACTCAGCAGGTCAGACAGTGTCTATGGACGGAGTAACACACACAAAATGCTGGAGGAACTCAGCAGGTCAGACAGTGTCTATGGACAGAGTAACACAGACAGAATGCTGGAGGAACTCAGCAGGTCAGAGAGTGTCTATGGACGGAGTAACACACACCAAATGTTGGAGGAACTCAGCAGGTCAGACAGTGTCTATGGACAGATTAACACTACAAAATGCTGGAGGAACTCAGCAGGTCAGACACTGTCTATGGTCAGGGTAACACACAGAAAATGTTGGAGGAACTCAGCAGGTCAGACAGTGTCTACGGACAGAGAAACACACACAAAATGATGGAGGAACCTAGCAGGTCAGACAGTGTCTACGGACAGAGTAACACACACAAAATGCTGGAGGAACTCAGCAGGTCAGACAGTGTCTGTGGTCAGAGTGACACACACAAAATGCTGGAGGAACTCAGCAGGTCAGACAGTGTCTATGAACAGAGTAACACACACAAAATCCTGGAGGAACTCAGCAGGTCAGAGAGTGTCTATGGACGGAGTAACACACACCAAATGTTGGAGGAACTCAGCAGGTCAGACAGTGTCTATGGACGGAGTAACACTACAAAATGCTGGAGGAACTCAGCAGGTCAGACAGTGTCTATGGACGGAGAAACACACACAAAATGCTGGAGGAACTCAGCAGGTCAGACAGTGTCTATGGACGGAGTAACACACACAAAATGCTGGAGGAACTCAGCAGGGTAGACAGTGTCTACGGACAAGGTAACAAACAAAATGCTGGAGGAACTCAGCAGGTCAGACACTGTCTATGGTCAGAGTAACACACACAAAATGCTGCAGGAACTCAGCAGGTCAGACAGTGTCTACAGACAGTGACACACACAAAATGCTGGAGGAACTCAGCAGGTCAGACAGTGTCTACGGACAGAGTAACACACACAAAATGCTGGAGGAACCTAGCAGGTCAGACAGTGTCTACGGACAGAGTAACACACACAAAATGCTGGAGGAACTCAGCACGTCAGACAGTGTCCACGGACAGAGTAACACACACAAAATGCTGGAGGAACTCAGCAGGTCAGACAGTGTCTATGGAGGGAGAAACACACACAAAATGCTGGAGGAACTCAGCAGGTCAGACAGTGTCTCTGGTCAGAGTAACACAGACAAAATGCTGGAGGAACTCAGCAGGTCAGACAGTGTCTATGGACAGAGTAACACTACAAAATGCTGGAGGAACTCAGCAGGTCAGACAGTGTCTATGGACGGAGAAACACACACAAAATGCTGGAGGAACTCAGCAGGTCAGACAGTGTCTATGGACGGAGTAACACACACAAAATGCTGGAGGAACTCAGCAGGTCAGACAGTGTCTATGGAGGGAGAAACACACACAAAATGCTGGAGGAACTCAGCAGGTCAGACAGTGTCTCTGGTCAGAGTAACACAGACAGAATGCTGGAGGAACTCAGCAGGTCAGACAGTGTCTATGGTCAGAGTAACACACACAATGCTGGAATAACTCAGCAGGTCAGACAGTGTCTACTGACAGAGTAACACACAAAATGCTGGTGGATCTCAACAGGTCAGACAGTGTCTATGGTCAGAGTAACACACACAAAATGCTGGAGGAACTCAGCAGGTCAGACAGTGTCTATGGTCAGAGTAACACAAACAAAACGCTGGAATAACTCAGCAGGTCAGACAGTGTCTATGGTCAGAGTAACACACACAAAATGCTGGAGGAACTCTGCAGGTCAGACAGTGTCTATGGTCAGAGTGACACACACAAAATGCTGGAGGATCTCAGCAGGTCAGACAGTGTCTATGGACAGAGTAACACACACAAAATGCTGGAAGAACTCTGCAGGTCAGACAGTGTCTATGGACAGAGTAACACACACAAAATGCTGGAAGAACTAGGCAGCTCAGACACTGTCTATGGTCAGAGTAACACACAGAAAATGCTGGAGGAACTCAGCAGGTCAGACAGTGTCTATGGATAGAGTAACACACACAAAATGCTGGAGTAACTCAGCAGCTCAGACAGTGTCTATTGTCAGGGTAACACACACAAAATGCTGGAGGAACTCAGCAGGTCAGACAGTGTCTATGGACAGAGTAACACACACAAAATCCTGGAGAAACTCAGTAGGTCATACAGTGTCTATGGACGGAGTAACACTCACAAAATGCTGGAGGAACTCAGCAGGTCAGACAGTGTCTACGGACAGAGAAACACACACAAAATGATGGAGGAACCTAGCAGGTCAGACAGTCTCTACGGACAGAGTAACACACACAAAATGCTGGAGGAACTCAGCAGGTCAGACAGCGTCTGTGGTCAGAGTGACACACACAAAATGCTGGAGGAACTCAGCAGGTCAGACAGTGTCTATGAACAGAGTAACACACACAAAATCCTGGAGGAACTCAGCAGGTCAGAGAGTGTCTATGGACGGAGTAACACACACCAAATGTTGGAGGAACTCAGCAGGTCAGACAGTGTCTATGGACAGAGTAACACTACAAAATGCTGGAGGAACTCAGCAGGTCAGACAGTGTCTATGGACGGAGAAACACACACAAAATGCTGGAGGAACTCAGCAGGTCAGACAGTGTCTATGGACGGAGTAACACACACAAAATGCTGGAGGAACTCAGCAGGGTAGACAGTGTCTACGGACAAGGTAACAAACAAAATGCTGGAGGAACTCAGCAGGTCAGACACTGTCTATGGTCAGAGTAACACACACAAAATGCTGCAGGAACTCAGCAGGTCAGACAGTGTCTACAGACAGTAACACACACAAAATGCTGGAGGAACTCAGCAGGTCAGACAGTGTCTACGGACAGAGTAACACACACAAAATGCTGGAGGAACCTAGCAGGTCAGACAGTGTCTACGGACAGAGTAACACACACAAAATGCTGGAGGAACTCAGCAGGTCAGACAGTGTCCACGGACAGAGTAACACACACAAAATGCTGGAGGAACTCAGCAGGTCAGACAGTGTCTATGGAGGGAGAAACACACACAAAATGCTGGAGGAACTCAGCAGGTCAGACAGTGTCTCTGGTCAGAGTAACACAGACAAAATGCTGGAGGAACTCAGCAGGTCAGACAGTGTCTATGGACAGAGTAACACTACAAAATGCTGGAGGAACTCAGCAGGTCAGACAGTGTCTATGGACGGAGAAACACACACAAAATGCTGGAGGAACTCAGCAGGTCAGACAGTGTCTATGGACGGAGTAACACACACAAAATGCTGGAGGAACTCAGCAGGTCAGACAGTGTCTATGGAGGGAGAAACACACACAAAATGCTGGAGGAACTCAGCAGGTCAGACAGTGTCTCTGGTCAGAGTAACACAGACAGAATGCTGGAGGAACTCAGCAGGTCAGACAGTGTCTATGGTCAGAGTAACACACACAATGCTGGAATAACTCAGCAGGTCAGACAGTGTCTACTGACAGAGTAACACACAAAATGCTGGTGGATCTCAACAGGTCAGACAGTGTCTATGGTCAGAGTAACACACACAAAATGCTGGAGGAACTCAGCAGGTCAGACAGTGTCTGTGGTCAGAGTAACACAAACAAAACGCTGGAATAACTCAGCAGGTCAGACAGTGTCTATGGTCAGAGTAACACACACAAAATGCTGGAGGAACTCTGCAGGTCAGACAGTGTCTATGGTCAGAGTGACACACACAAAATGCTGGAGGAACGCAGCAGGTCAGACAGTGTCTATGGACTGAGTAACACACACAAAATGCTGGAAGAACTCTGCAGGTCAGACAGTGTCTATGGACAGAGTAACACACACAAAATGCTGGAAGAACTAGGCAGCTCAGACACTGTCTATGGTCAGAGTAGCACACACAAAATGCTGGAGGAACTCAGCAGGTCAGACAGTGTCTATGGACAGAGTAACACACAGAAAATGCTGGAGGAACTCAGCAGGTCAGACAGTGTCTATGGATAGAGTAACACACACAAAATGCTGGAGTAACTCAGCAGCTCAGACAGTGTCTATTGTCAGGGTAACACACACAAAATGCTGGAGGAACTCAGCAGGTCAGACAGTGTCTATGGACAGAGTAACACACACAAAATGCTGGAGAAACTCAGTAGGTCATACAGTGTCTATGGACGGAGTAACACTCACAAAATGCTGGAGGAACTCAGCAGGTCAGACAGTGTCTCTGGTCAGAGTAACACAGACAAAATGCTGGAGCAACTCAGCAGGTCAGACAGTGGCTGTGGTCAGAGTAACACAGACAGAATGCTGGAGGAACTCAGCAGGTCAGACAGTGTCTATGGACAGAGTAACACACACAAAATGCTGGAGGAACTCAGCAGTTCAGACAGTGTCTACGGACAGAGTAACACACACAAAATGCTGGAGGAACTCAGCAGGTCAGACAGTGTCTATGGACAGAGTAACACACACAAAATGCTGGAGGAACTCAGCAGTTCAGACAGTGTCTACGGACAGAGTAACACACACAAAATGCTGGATTAACTCAGCAGGTCAGACAGTGTCTATGGACGGAGTAACACACACAAAATGCTGGAGAAACTCAGCAGGTCAGACAGTGTCTATGAACAGAGTAACACACACAAAATGCTGGAGGAGCTCAGCAGGTCAGACAGTGTCTACGGACAGAGTAACACACACAAAATGCTGGAGGAGCTCAGCAGCTAAGACAGTGTCTATGGTCAGGGTAACACACACAAAATGCTGAAGGAACTCAGCAGGTCAGACAGTGTCTATGGACAGAGTAACACACACAAAATGCTGGAGGAACTCAGCAGGTCAGACAGTGTCTCTGGTCAGAGTAACACAGACAAAATGCTGGAGGAACTCAGCAGGTCAGACAGTGTCTATGGTCAGAGTAACACACACAATGCTGGAATAACTCAGCAGGTCAGACAGTGTCTACTGACAGAGTAACACACAAAATGCTGGTGGATTTCAACAGGTCAGACAGTGTCTATGGTCAGAGTAACACACACAAAATGCTGGAGGAACTCAGCAGGTCAGACAGTGTCTGTGGTCAGAGTAACACAAACAAAACGCTGGAATAACTCAGCAGGTCAGACAGTGTCTATGGTCAGAGTAACACACACAAAATGCTGGAGGAACTCTGCAGGTCAGACAGTGTCTATGGTCAGAGTGACACACACAAAATGCTGGAGGAACGCAGCAGGTCAGACAGTGTCTATGGACTGAGTAACACACACAAAATGCTGGAAGAACTCTGCAGGTCAGACAGTGTCTATGGACAGAGTAACACACACAAAATGCTGGAAGAACTAGGCAGCTCAGACACTGTCTATGGTCAGAGTAACACACAGAAAATGCTGGAGGAACTCAGCAGGTCAGACAGTGTCTATGGATAGAGTAACACACACAAAATGCTGGAGTAACTCAGCAGCTCAGACAGTGTCTATTGTCAGGGTAACACACACAAAATGCTGGAGGAACTCAGCAGGTCAGACAGTGTCTATGGACAGAGTAACACACACAAAATGCTGGAGAAACTCAGTAGGTCATACAGTGTCTTTGGACGGAGTAACACTCACAAAATGCTGGAGGAACTCAGCAGGTCAGACAGTGTCTCTGGTCAGAGTAACACAGACAAAATGCTGGAGCAACTCAGCAGGTCAGACAGTGGCTGTGGTCAGAGTAACACAGACAGAATGCTGGAGGAACTCAGCAGGTCAGACAGTGTCTATGGACAGAGTAACACACACAAAATGCTGGAGGAACTCAGCAGTTCAGACAGTGTCTACGGACAGAGTAACACACACAAAATGCTGGAGGAACTCAGCAGGTCAGACAGTGTCTATGGACAGAGTAACACACACAAAATGCTGGAGGAACTCAGCAGTTCAGACAGTGTCTACGGACAGAGTAACACACACAAAATGCTGGATTAACTCAGCAGGTCAGACAGTGTCTATGGACGGAGTAACACACACAAAATGCTGGAGAAACTCAGCAGGTCAGACAGTGTCTATGAACAGAGTAACACACACAAAATGCTGGAGGAGCTCAGCAGGTCAGACAGTGTCTACGGACAGAGTAACACACACAAAATGCTGGAGGAGCTCAGCAGCTAAGACAGTGTCTATGGTCAGGGTAACACACACAAAATGCTGCAGGAACTCAGCAGGTCAGACAGTGTCTATGGACAGAGTAACACACACAAAATGCTGGAGGAACTCAGCAGGTCAGACAGTGTCTCTGGTCAGAGTAACACAGACAAAATGCTGGAGGAACTCAGCAGGTCAGACAGTGGCTGTGGTCAGAGTAACACAGACAGAATGCTGGAGGAACTCAGCAGGTCAGTCAGTGTCTATGGACAGAGTAACACACACAAAATGCTGGAGGAACTCAGCAGGTCAGACAGTGTCTACGGACAGAGTAACACACACAAAATGCTGGAGGAACTCAGCAGGTCAGACAGTGTCTGTGGTCAGAGTAACACACACAAAATGCTGGAGGAACTCAGCAGTTCAGAGAGTGTCTATGGACAGAGTAACACACACCAAATGTTGGAGGAACTCAGCAGGACAGACAGTGTCTATGGACAGAGTAACACTACAAAATGCTGGAGGAACTCAGCAGGTCAGACAGTGTCTATGGACGGAGAAACACACACAAAATGCTGGAGGAACTCAGCAGGTCATACAGTGTCTATGGACGGAGTAACACACACAAAATGCTGGAGGAACTCAGCAGGTTAGACAGTGTGTACGGACAAGGTAACACACAAAATGCTGGAGGAACTCAGCAGGTCAGACACTGTCTATGGTCAGAGTAACACACACAAAATGTTGGAGGAACTCAGCAGGTCAGACACTGTCTATGGACAGAGTAACACACACAAAATTCTGGAGGAACTCAGCAGGTCAGACAGTGTCTACGGACAGAGTAACACACACAAAATGCTGGAGGAACCTAGCAGGTCAGACAGTGTCTACGGACAGAGTAACACACACAAAATGCTGGAGGAACTCAGCAGGTCAGACAGTGTCTATGGTCAGAGTAACACAGACAAAATGCTGGAGGAACTCAGCAGGTCAGACAGTGTCTATGGACAGAGATACAAAATGCTGGAGGAACTCAGCAGGTCAGACAGTGTCTATGGACAGAGTAACACATACAAAATGCTGGAGGAACTCAGCAGGTCAGACAGTGTCTATGGACGGAGAAACACACACAAAATGCTGGAGGAACTCAGCAGGTCAGACAGTGTCTATGGACAGAGTAACACAGACAGAATTCTGGAGGAACTCAGCAGGTCAGAGAGTGTCTATGGACGGAGTAACACACACCAAATGTTGGAGGAACTCAGCAGGTCAGACAGTGTCTATGGACAGAGTAACACAACAAAATGCTGGAGGAACTCAGCAGGTCAGACACTGTCTATGGTCAGAGTAACACACAGAAAATGTTGGAGGAACTCAGCAGGTCAGACAGTGTCTACGGACAGAGAAACACACACAAAATGATGGAGGAACTCAGCAGGTCAGACAGTGTCTATGGACGGAGTAACACACACAAAATGCTGGAGGAACTCAGCAGGTCAGACAGTGTCTATGGACGGAGAAACACACACAAAATGCTAGAGGCACTCAGCAGGTCAGACAGTGTCTCTGGTCAGAGTAACACAGACAAAATGCTGGAGGAACTCAGCAGGTCAGACAGTGGCTGTGGTCAGAGTAACACAGACAGAATGCTGGAGGAACTCAGCAGGTCAGACAGTGTCTATGGTCAGAGTAACACATTCAATGCTGGAATAACTCAGCAGGTCAGACAGTGTCTACTGACAGAGTAACACACAAAATGCTGGTGGATCTCAACAGGTCAGACAGTGTCTATGGTCAGAGTAACACACAGAAAATGCTGGAGGAACTCAGCAGGTCAGACAGTGTCTGTGGTCAGAGTAACACAAACAAAACGCTGGAATAACTCAGCAGGTCAGACAGTGTCTATGGTCAGAGTAACACACACAAAATGCTGGAGGAACTCTGCAGGTCAGACAGTGTCTATGGTCAGAGTGACACACACAAAATGCTGGAGGAACTCAGCAGGTCAGACAGTGTCTATGGACAGAGTAACACACACAAAATGCTGGAAGAACTCTGCAGGTCAGACAGTGTCTATGGACAGAGTAACACACACAAAATGCTGGAGGAACTCAGCAGGTCAGACAGTGCGTATGGTCAGAGTAACACACACAAAATGCTGGAGGCACTCAGCAGGTCAGACAGTGTCTATGGATAGAGTAACACACACAAAATGCTGGAGTAACTCAGCAGCTCAGACACTGTCTATTGTCAGGGTAACACACACAAAATGCTGGAGGAACTCAGCAGGTCAGACAGTGTCTATGGACAGAGTAACACACACAAAATGCTGGAGAAACTCAGTAGGTCAGACAGTGTCTATGGACAGAGTAACACTCACAAAATGCTGGAGGAACTCAGCAGGTCAGACAGTGTCTCTGGTCAGAGTAACACAGACAAAATGCTGGAGGAACTCAGCAGGTCAGACAGTGGCTGTGGTCAGAGTAACACAGACAGAATGCTGGAGGAACTCAGCAGGTCAGACAGTGTCTATGGACAGAGTAACACACACGAAATGCTGGAGGAACTCAGCAGGTCAGACAGTGTCTACGGACAGAGTAACACACACAAAATGCTGGAGGAACTCAGCAGGTCAGACAGTGCGTATGGTCAGAGTAACACACACAAAATGCTGGAGGCACTCAGCAGGTCAGACAGTGTCTGTGGACAGAGTAACACACACAAAATGCTGGAAGAACTAGGCAGCTCAGACACTGTCTATGGTCAGAGTAACACACAGAAAATGCTGGAGGAACTCAGCAGGTCAGACAGTGTCTATGGATAGAGTAACACACACAAAATGCTGGAGTAACTCAGCAGCTCAGACACTGTCTATTGTCAGGGTAACACACACAAAATGCTGGAGGAACTCAGCAGGTCAGACAGTGTCTATGGACAGAGTAACACACACAAAATGCTGGAGAAACTCAGTAGGTCAGACAGTGTCTATGGACAGAGTAACACACACAAAATGCTGGAGGAACTCAGCAGGTCAGACAGTGTCTCTGGTCAGAGTAACACAGACAAAATGCTGGAGGAACTCAGCAGGTCAGACAGTGGCTGTGGTCAGAGTAACACAGACAGAATGCTGGAGGAACTCAGCAGGTCAGACAGTGTCTATGGACAGAGTAACACACACAAAATGCTGGAGGAACTCAGCAGGTCAGACAGTGTCTACGGACAGAGTAACACACACAAAATGCTGGAGGAACTCAGCAGGTCAGACAGTGTCTGTGGTCAGAGTAACACACACAAAATGCTGGATTAACTCAGCAGGTCAGAGAGTGTCTATGGACGGAGTAACACACACAAAATGCTGGAGAAACTCAGCAGGTCAGACAGTGTCTATGAACAGAGTAACACACACAAAATGCTGGAGGAACTCAGCAGTACAGAGAGTGTCTATGGTCAGAGTAACACACACAAAATGCTGGAGGAACTCAGCAGGTCAGACAGAGTCTATGGACGGAGTAACACACACCAAATGTTGGAGGAACTCAGCAGGTCAGACAGTGTCTATGAACAGAGTAACACTACAAAATGCTGGAGGAACTCAGCAGGTCAGACACTGTCTATGGTCAGAGTAACACACACAAAATGCTGGAGGAACTCAGCAGGTCAGACAGTGTCTACGGACAGAGTAACACACACAAAATGCTGGAGGAACTCAGCAGGTCAGACAGTGTCTGTGGTCAGAGTGACACACACAAAATGCTGGAGGAGCTCAGCAGGTCAGACAGTGTCTATGAACAGAGTAACACACACAAAATCCTGGAGGAACTCAGCAGGTCAGAGAGATCTATGGACGGAGTAACACACACCAAATGTTGGAGGAACTCAGCAGGTCAGACAGTGTCTATGGACAGAGTAACACTACAAAATGCTGGAGGAACTCAGCAGGTCAGACAGTGTCTATGGACGGAGAAACACACACAAAATGCTGGAGGAACTCAGCAGGTCAGACAGTGTCTATGGACGGAGTAACACACACAAAATGCTGGAGGAACTCAGCAGGTTAGACAGTGTCTACGGACAAGGTAACACACAAAATGCTGGAGGAACTCAGCAGGTCAGACACTGTCTATGGTCAGAGTAACACACACAAAATGCTGCAGGATCTCAGCAGGTCAGACAGTATCTACAGACAGAGTAACACCCACAAAATGCTGGAGGAACTCAGCAGGTCAGACAGTGTTTACGGACAGAGTAACACACACAAAATGCTGGAGGAACCTAGCAGGTCAGACAGTGTCTACGGACAGAGTAACACACACAAAATGCTGGAGGAACTCAGCAGGTCAGACAGTGTCTGTGGTCAGAGTAACACACACACAATGCTGGAGGAACTCCACAGGTCAGACAGTGTCTGTGGTCAGAGTAACACACAAAATGCTGGAGGAACTCAGCAGGTCAGACAGTGTCTATGGTCAGAGTAACACACACAAAATGTTGGAGGAACTCAGCAGGTCAGACAGTGTCTGTGGTCAGAGTAACACAGACAAAATGCTGGAGGAACTCAGCAGGTCAGACAGTGTCTATGGACGGAGTAACACACACAAAATGCTGGAGGAGCTCAGCAGGTCAGACAGTGTCTACGGACAGAGTAACACACACAAAATGCTGGAGGAGCTCAGCAGCTAAGACAGTGTCTATGGTCAGGGTAACACACACAAAATGCTGGAGGAACTCAGCAGGTCAGACAGTGTCTATGGACAGAGTAACACACACAAAATGCTGGAGGAACTCAGCAGGTCAGACAGTGGCTGTGGTCAGAGTAGCACAGACAGAATGCTGGAGGAACTCAGCAGGTCAGACAGTGTCTATGGACAGAGTAACACACACAAAATGCTGGAGGAACTCAGCAGGTCAGACAGTGTCTACGGACAGAGTAACACACACAAAATGCTGGAGGAACTCAGCAGGACAGACAGTGTCTATGGACAGAGTAACACTACAAAATGCTGGAGGAACTCAGCAGGTCAGACAGTGTCTATGGACGGAGAAACACACACAAAATGCTGGAGGAACTCAGCAGGTCAGACAGTGTCTATGGACGGAGTAACACACACAAAATGCTGGAGGAACTCAGCAGGTTAGACAGTGTGTACGGACAAGGTAACACACAAAATGCTGGAGGAACTCAGCAGGTCAGACACTGTCTATGGTCAGAGTAACACACACAAAATGTTGGAGGAACTCAGCAGGTCAGACACTGTCTATGGACAGAGTAACACACACAAAATTCTGGAGGAACTCAGCAGGTCAGACAGTGTCTACGGACAGAGTAACACACACAAAATGCAGGAGGAACCTAGCAGGTCAGACAGTGTCTACGGACAGAGTAACACACACAAAATGCTAGAGGAACTCAGCAGGTCAGACAGTGTCTATGGTCAGAGTAACACACACAAAATGCTGGAGGCACTCAGCAGGTCAGACAGTGTCTATGGATAGAGTAACACACACAAAATGCTGGAGTAACTCAGCAGCTCAGACACTGTCTATTGTCAGGGTAACACACACAAAATGCTGGAGGAACTCAGCAGGTCAGACAGTGTCTATGGACAGAGTAACACACACAAAATGCTGGAGAAACTCAGTAGGTCAGACAGTGTCTATGGACAGAGTAACACTCACAAAATGCTGGAGGAACTCAGCAGGTCAGACAGTGTCTCTGGTCAGAGTAACACAGACAAAATGCTGGAGGAACTCAGCAGGTCAGACAGTGGCTGTGGTCAGAGTAACACAGACAGAATGCTGGAGGAACTCAGCAGGTCAGACAGTGTCTATGGACAGAGTAACACACACGAAATGCTGGAGGAACTCAGCAGGTCAGACAGTGTCTACGGACAGAGTAACACACACAAAATGCTGGAGGAACTCAGCAGGTCAGACAGTGCGTATGGTCAGAGTAACACACACAAAATGCTGGAGGCACTCAGCAGGTCAGACAGTGTCTGTGGACAGAGTAACACACACAAAATGCTGGAAGAACTAGGCAGCTCAGACACTGTCTATGGTCAGAGTAACACACAGAAAATGCTGGAGGAACTCAGCAGGTCAGACAGTGTCTATGGATAGAGTAACACACACAAAATGCTGGAGTAACTCAGCAGCTCAGACACTGTCTATTGTCAGGGTAACACACACAAAATGCTGGAGGAACTCAGCAGGTCAGACAGTGTCTATGGACAGAGTAACACACACAAAATGCTGGAGAAACTCAGTAGGTCAGACAGTGTCTATGGACAGAGTAACACACACAAAATGCTGGAGGAACTCAGCAGGTCAGACAGTGTCTCTGGTCAGAGTAACACAGACAAAATGCTGGAGGAACTCAGCAGGTCAGACAGTGGCTGTGGTCAGAGTAACACAGACAGAATGCTGGAGGAACTCAGCAGGTCAGACAGTGTCTATGGACAGAGTAACACACACAAAATGCTGGAGGAACTCAGCAGGTCAGACAGTGTCTACGAACAGAGTAACACACACAAAATGCTGGAGGAACTCAGCAGGTCAGACAGTGTCTGTGGTCAGAGTAACACACACAAAATGCTGGATTAACTCAGCAGGTCAGAGAGTGTCTATGGACGGAGTAACACACACAAAATGCTGGAGAAACTCAGCAGGTCAGACAGTGTCTATGAACAGAGTAACACACACAAAATGCTGGAGGAACTCAGCAGTACAGAGAGTGTCTATGGTCAGAGTAATACACACAAAATGCTGGAGGAACTCAGCAGGTCAGACAGAGTCTATGGACGGAGTAACACACACCAAATGTTGGAGGAACTCAGCAGGTCAGACAGTGTCTATGAACAGAGTAACACTACAAAATGCTGGAGGAACTCAGCAGGTCAGACACTGTCTATGGTCAGAGTAACACACACAAAATGCTGGAGGAACTCAGCAGGTCAGACAGTGTCTACGGACAGAGTAACACACACAAAATGCTGGAGGAACTCAGCAGGTCAGACAGTGTCTGTGGTCAGAGTGACACACACAAAATGCTGGAGGAGCTCAGCAGGTCAGACAGTGTCTATGAACAGAGTAACACACACAAAATCCTGGAGGAACTCAGCAGGTCAGAGAGATCTATGGACGGAGTAACACACACCAAATGTTGGAGGAACTCAGCAGGTCAGACAGTGTCTATGGACAGAGTAACACTACAAAATGCTGGAGGAACTCAGCAGGTCAGACAGTGTCTATGGACGGAGAAACACACACAAAATGCTGGAGGAACTCAGCAGGTCAGACAGTGTCTATGGACGGAGTAACACACACAAAATGCTGGAGGAACTCAGCAGGTTAGACAGTGTCTACGGACAAGGTAACACACAAAATGCTGGAGGAACTCAGCAGGTCAGACACTGTCTATGGTCAGAGTAACACACACAAAATGCTGCAGGAACTCAGCAGGTCAGACAGTATCTACAGACAGAGTAACACCCACAAAATGCTGGAGGAACTCAGCAGGTCAGACAGTGTTTACGGACAGAGTAACACACACAAAATGCTGGAGGAACCTAGCAGGTCAGACAGTGTCTACGGACAGAGTAACACACACAAAATGCTGGAGGAACTCAGCAGGTCAGACAGTGTCTGTGGTCAGAGTAACACACACACAATGCTGGAGGAACTCCACAGGTCAGACAGTGTCTGTGGTCAGAGTAACACACAAAATGCTGGAGGAACTCAGCAGGTCAGACAGTGTCTATGGTCAGAGTAACACACACAAAATGTTGGAGGAACTCAGCAGGTCAGACAGTGTCTGTGGTCAGAGTAACACAGACAAAATGCTGGAGGAACTCAGCAGGTCAGACAGTGTCTATGGACGGAGTAACACACACAAAATGCTGGAGGAGCTCAGCAGGTCAGACAGTGTCTACGGACAGAGTAACACACACAAAATGCTGGAGGAGCTCAGCAGCTAAGACAGTGTCTATGGTCAGGGTAACACACACAAAATGCTGGAGGAACTCAGCAGGTCAGACAGTGTCTATGGACAGAGTAACACACACAAAATGCTGGAGGAACTCAGCAGGTCAGACAGTGGCTGTGGTCAGAGTAGCACAGACAGAATGCTGGAGGAACTCAGCAGGTCAGACAGTGTCTATGGACAGAGTAACACACACAAAATGCTGGAGGAACTCAGCAGGTCAGACAGTGTCTACGGACAGAGTAACACACACAAAATGCTGGAGGAACTCAGCAGGACAGACAGTGTCTATGGACAGAGTAACACTACAAAATGCTGGAGGAACTCAGCAGGTCAGACAGTGTCTATGGACGGAGAAACACACACAAAATGCTGGAGGAACTCAGCAGGTCAGACAGTGTCTATGGACGGAGTAACACACACAAAATGCTGGAGGAACTCAGCAGGTTAGACAGTGTGTACGGACAAGGTAACACACAAAATGCTGGAGGAACTCAGCAGGTCAGACACTGTCTATGGTCAGAGTAACACACACAAAATGTTGGAGGAACTCAGCAGGTCAGACACTGTCTATGGACAGAGTAACACACACAAAATTCTGGAGGAACTCAGCAGGTCAGACAGTGTCTACGGACAGAGTAACACACACAAAATGCAGGAGGAACCTAGCAGGTCAGACAGTGTCTACGGACAGAGTAACACACACAAAATGCTAGAGGAACTCAGCAGGTCAGACAGTGTCTATGGTCAGAGTAACACACACAAAATGCTGGAGGAACTCAGCAGGTCAGACAGTGTCTATGGACAGAGTAACACATACAAAATGCTGGAGGAACTCAGCAGGTCAGACAGTGTCTATGGACAGAGTAACACATACAAAATGCTGGAGGAACTCAGCAGGTCAGACAGTGTCTATGGACGGAGTAACACACACAAAATGCTGGAGGAACTCAGCAGGTCAGACAGTGTCTATGGACAGAGTAACACAGACAGAATGCTGGAGGAACTCAGCAGGTCAGAGAGTGTCTATGGACGGAGTAACACACACCAAATGTTGGAGGAACTCAGCAGGTCAGACAGTGTCTATGGACAGATTAACACTACAAAATGCTGGAGGAACTCAGCAGGTCAGACACTGTCTATGGTCAGGGTAACACACAGAAAATGTTGGAGGAACTCAGCAGGTCAGACAGTGTCTACGGACAGAGAAACACACACAAAATGATGGAGGAACCTAGCAGGTCAGACAGTGTCTACGGACAGAGTAACACACACAAAATGCTGGAGGAACTCAGCAGGTCAGACAGTGTCTATGGACGGAGTAACACACACCAAATGTTGGAGGAACTCAGCAGGTCAGACAGTGTCTATGGACAGATTAACACTACAAAATGCTGGAGGAACTCAGCAGGTCAGACACTGTCTATGGTCAGGGTAACACACAGAAAATGTTGGAGGAACTCAGCAGGTCAGACAGTGTCTACGGACAGAGAAACACACACAAAATGATGGAGGAACCTAGCAGGTCAGACAGTGTCTACGGACAGAGTAACACACACAAAATGCTGGAGGAACTCAGCAGGTCAGACAGTGTCTGTGGTCAGAGTGACACACACAAAATGCTGGAGGAACTCAGCAGGTCAGACAGTGTCTATGAACAGAGTAACACACACACAAAATCCTGGAGGAACTCAGCAGGTCAGAGAGTGTCTATGGACGGAGTAACACACACCAAATGTTGGAGGAACTCAGCAGGTCAGACAGTGTCTATGGACAGAGTAACACTACAAAATGCTGGAGGAACTCAGCAGGTCAGACAGTGTCTATGGACGGAGAAACACACACAAAATGCTGGAGGAACTCAGCAGGTTAGACAGTGTCTACGGACAAGGTAACAAACAAAATGCTGGAGGAACTCAGCAGGTCAGACACTGTCTATGGTCAGAGTAACACACACAAAATGCTGCAGGAACTCAGCAGGTCAGACAGTGTCTACAGACAGTAACACACACAAAATGCTGGAGGAACTCAGCAGGTCAGACAGTGGCTGTGGTCAGGGTAACACACACAAAATGCTGGAGGAACTCAGCAGGTCAGACAGTGTCTATGGACAGAGTAACACACACAAAATGCTGGAGGAACTCAGCAGGTCAGACAGTGTCTCTGGTCAGAGTAACACAGACAAAATGCTGGAGGAACTCAGCAGGTCAGACAGTGGCTGTGGTCAGAGTAACACAGAGACAGAATGCTGGAGGAACTCAGCAGGTCAGACAGTGTCTATGGACAGAGTAACACACACAAAATGCTGGAGGAACTCAGCAGGTCAGACAGTGTCTATGGTCAGAGTAACACACACAAAATGTTGGAGGAACTCAGCAGGTCAGACACTGTCTATGGTCAGAGTAACACACACAAAATTTTGGAGGAACTCAGCAGGTCAGACACTGTCTTTGGACAGAGAAACACACACAAAATGCTGGAGGAACTCAGCAGGTCAGACAGTGTCTATGGACAGAGTAACACATACAAAATGCTGGAGGAACTCAGCAGGTCAGACAGTGTCTATGGACGGAGTAACACACACAAAATGCTGGAGGAACTCAGCAGGTCAGACAGTGTCTATGGACGGAGAAACACACACAAAATGCTGGAGGAACTCAGCAGGTCAGACAGTGTCTATGGACGGAGTAACACACACAAAATGCTGAGGAACTCAGCAGGTTAGACAGTGTGTACGGACAAGGTAACACACAAAATGCTGGAGGAACTCAGCAGGTCAGACACTGTCTATGGTCAGAGTAACACACACAAAATGTTGGAGGAACTCAGCAGGTCAGACACTGTCTATGGTCAGGGTAACACACACAAAATGCTGCAGGAACTCAGCAGGTCAGACAGTGTCTATGGACAGAGTAACACACACAAAATGCTGGAGGAACTCAGCAGGTCAGACAGTGACTCTGGTCAGAGTAACACAGACAAAATGCTGGAGGAACTCAGCAGGTCAGACAGTGGCTGTGGTCAGAGTAACACAGACAGAATGCTGGAGGAACTCAGCAGGTCAGACAGTGTCTATGGACAGAGTAACACACACAAAATGTTGGAGGAACTCAGCAGGTCAGACACTGTCTATGGTCCGAGTAACACACACAAAATGTTGGAGGAACTCAGCAGGTCAGACACTGTCTATGGACAGAGTAACACACACAAAATTCTGGAGGAACTCAGCAGGTCAGACAGTGTCTACGGACAGAGTAACACACACAAAATGCTGGAGGAACCTAGCAGGTCAGACAGTGTCTACGGACAGAGTAACACACACAAAATGCTGGAGGAACTCAGCAGGTCAGACAGTGTCTATGGTCAGAGTAACACACACAAAATGCTGGAGGAACTCAGCAGGTCAGACAGTGTCTATGGACAGAGTAACACATACAAAATGCTGGAGGAACTCAGCAGGTCAGACAGAGTCTATGGACAGAGTAACACATACAAAATGCTGGAGGAACTCAGCAGGTCAGACAGTGTCTATGGACGGAGTAACACACACAAAATGCTGGAGGAACTCAGCAGGTCAGACAGTGTCTATGGACAGAGTAACACAGACAGAATGCTGGAGGAACTCAGCAGGTCAGAGAGTGTCTATGGACGGAGTAACACACACCAAATGTTGGAGGAACTCAGCAGGTCAGACAGTGTCTATGAACAGAGTAACACTACAAAATGCTGGAGCAACTCAGCAGGTCAGACACTGTCTATGGTCAGAGTAACACACAGAAAATGTTGGAGGAACTCAGCAGGTCAGACAGTGTCTACGGACAGAGAAAACACACACAAAATGATGGAGGAACCTAGCAGGTCAGACAGTGTCTACGGACAGAGTAACACACACAAAATGCTGGAGGAGCTCAGCAGGTCAGACAGTGTCTATGGAAGGAGTAACACACACAAAATGCTGGAGGAGCTCAGCAGGTCAGACAGTGTCTACGGACAGAGTAACACAGACAAAATGCTGGAGGAGCTCAGCAGCTAAGACAGTGTCTATGGTCAGGGTAACACACACAAAATGCTGCAGGAACTCAGCAGGTCAGACAGTGTCTATGGACAGAGTAACACACACAAATGCTGGAGGAACTCAGCAGGTCAGACAGTGTCTATGGACAGAGTAACACACACAAAATGCTGGAGAAACTCAGTAGGTCAGACAGTGTCTATGGACAGAGTAACACACACAAAATGCTGGAGGAACTCAGCAGGTCAGACAGTGTCTCTGGTCAGAGTAACACAGACAAAATGCTGGAGGAACTCAGCAGGTCAGACAGTGGCTGTGGTCAGAGTAACACAGACAGAATGCTGGAGGAACTCAGCAGGTCAGACAGTGTCTATGGACAGAGTAACACACACAAAATGTTGGAGGATCACAGCAGGTCAGACACTGTCTATGGTCAGAGTAACACACACAAAATGTTGGAGGAACTCAGCAGGTCAGACACTGTCTATGGACAGAGTAACACACACAAAATGCTGGAGGAACTCAGCAGGTCAGACAGTGTCTACGGACAGAGTAACACACACAAAATGCTGGAGGAACCTAGCAGGTCAGACAGTGTCTATGGACAGAGTAACACACAGAAAATGCTGGAGGAACTCAGCAGGTCAGACAGTGTCTATGGTCAGAGTAACACACACAAAATGCTGGAGGAACTCAGCAGGTCAGACAGTGTCTATGGACAGAGTAACACATACAAAATGCTGGAGGAACTCAGCAGGTCAGACAGTGTCTATGGACAGAGTAACACATACAAAATGCTGGAGGAACTCAGCAGGTCAGACAGTGTCTATGGACGGAGTAACACACACAAAATGCTGGAGGAACTCAGCAGGTCAGACAGTGTCTATGGACGGAGAAACACACACAAAATGCTGGAGGAACTCAGCAGGTCAGACAGTGTCTATGGACGGAGTAACACACAAAATGCTGGAGGAACTCAGCAGGTTAGACAGTGTGTACGGACAAGGTAACACACAAAATGCTGGAGGAACTCAGCAGATCAGACTCTGTCTATGGTCAGAGTAACACACACAAAATGTTGGAGGAACTCAGCAGGTCAGACACTGTCTATGGACAGAGTAACACACACAAAATTCTGGAGGAACTCAGCAGGTCAGACAGTGTCTACGGACAGAGTAACACACACAAAATGCTGGAGGAACCTAGCAGGTCAGACAGTGTCTACGGACAGAGTAACACACACAAAATGCTGGAGGAACTCAGCAGGTCAGACAGTGTCTATGGTCAGAGTAACACACACAAAATGCTGGAGGAACTCAGCAGGTCAGACAGTGTCTATGGACAGAGTAACACATACAAAATGCTGGAGGAACTCAGCAGGTCAGACAGTGTCTATGGACAGAGTAACACATACAAAATGCTGGAGGAACTCAGCAGGTCAGACAGTGTCTATGGACGGAGTAACACACACAAAATGCTGGAGGAACTCAGCAGGTCAGACAGTGTCTATGGACCGAGAAACACACACAAAATGATGGAAGAACTCTGCAGGTCAGACAGTGGCTGTGGTCAGAGTAACACAGACAGAATGCTGGAGGAACTCAGCAGGTCAGACAGTGTCTATGGACAGAGTAACACACACAAAATGCTGGAGGAACTCAGCAGTTCAGACAGTGTCTACGGACAGAGTAACACACACAAAATGCTGGAGGAACTCAGCAGGTCAGACAGTGTCTATGGACAGAGTAACACACACAAAATGCTGGAGGAACTCAGCAGTTCAGACAGTGTCTACGGACAGAGTAACACACACAAAATGCTTGATTAACTCAGCAGGTCAGACAGTGTCTATGGACGGAGTAACACACACAAAATGCTGGAGAAACTCAGCAGGTCAGACAGTGTCTATGAACAGAGTAACACACACAAAATGCTGGAGGAGCTCAGCAGGTCAGACAGTGTCTACGGACAGAGTAACACACACAAAATGCTGGAGGAACTCAGCAGGTCAGACAGTGGCTGTGGTCAGAGTAACACAGACAGAATGCTGGAGGAACTCAGCAGGTCAGACAGTGTCTATGGACAGAGTAACACACACGAAATGCTGGAGGAACTCAGCAGGTCAGACAGTGTCTACGGACAGAGTAACACACACAAAATGCTGAGGAACTCAGCAGGTCAGACAGTGCGTATGGTCAGAGTAACACACACAAAATGCTGGAGGCACTCAGCAGGTCAGACAGTGTCTGTGGACAGAGTAACACAGACAAAATGCTGGAGGAACTCAGCAGGTCAGACAGTGCGTATGGTCAGAGTAACACACACAAAATGCTGGAGGCACTCAGCAGGTCAGACAGTGTCTATGGTCAGAGTAACACACAAAATGCTGGAAGAACTAGGCAGCTCAGACACTGTCTATGGTCAGAGTAACACACAGAAAATGCTGGAGGAACTCAGCAGGTCAGACAGTGTCTATGGATAGAGTAACACACACAAAATGCTGGAGGAACTCAGCAGGTCAGACAGTGTCTATGGTCAGAGTAACACACACAAAATGCTGGAGGAACTCAGCAGGTCAGACAGTGTCTATGGACAGAGTAACACACACAAAATGCTGGAGAAACTCAGTAGGTCAGACAGTGTCTATGGACAGAGTAACACACACAAAATGCTGTAGGAACTCAGCAGGTCAGACAGTGTCTCTGGTCAGAGTAACACAGACAAAATGCTGGAGGAACTCAGCAGGTCAGACAGTGGCTGTGGTCAGAGTAACACAGACAGAATGCTGGAGGAACTCAGCAGGTCAGACAGTGTCTATGGACAGAGTAACACACACAAAATGCTGGAGGAACTCAGCAGGTCAGACAGTGTCTACGGACAGAGTAACACACACAAAATGCTGGAGGAACTCAGCAGGTCAGACAGTGTCTGTGGTCAGAGTAACACACACAAAATGCTGGATTAACTCAGCAGGTCAGAGAGTGTCTATGGACGGAGTAACACACACAAAATGCTGGAGAAACTCAGCAGGTCAGACAGTGTCTATGAACAGAGTAACACACACAAAATGCTGGAGGAACTCAGCAGTACAGAGAGTGTCTATGGTCAGAGTAACACACACAAAATGCTGGAGGAACTCAGCAGGTCAGACAGAGTCTATGGACGGAGTAACACACACCAAATGTTGGAGGAACTCAGCAGGTCAGACAGTGTCTATGAACAGAGTAACACTACAAAATGCTGGAGGAACTCAGCAGGTCAGACACTGTCTATGGTCAGAGTAACACACACAAAATGCTGGAGGAACTCAGCAGGTCAGACAGTGTCTACGGACAGAGTAACACACACAAAATGCTGGAGGAACTCAGCAGGTCAGACAGTGTCTGTGGTCAGAGTGACACACACAAAATGCTGGAGGAGCTCAGCAGGTCAGACAGTGTCTATGAACAGAGTAACACACACAAAATCCTGGAGGAACTCAGCAGGTCAGAGAGATCTATGGACGGAGTAACACACACCAAATGTTGGAGGAACTCAGCAGGTCAGACAGTGTCTATGGACAGAGTAACACTACAAAATGCTGGAGGAACTCAGCAGGTCAGACAGTGTCTATGGACGGAGAAACACACACAAAATGCTGGAGGAACTCAGGCAGGTCAGACAGTGTCTATGGACGGAGTAACACA
The DNA here is from genome assembly GCF_030144855.1 of Hypanus sabinus. Classification (NCBI taxonomy): domain Eukaryota; kingdom Metazoa; phylum Chordata; class Chondrichthyes; order Myliobatiformes; family Dasyatidae; genus Hypanus; species Hypanus sabinus. The sequence continues at coordinate 75,487 of NW_026779733.1, forward strand.
CACAAAATGCTGGAGGAACTCAGCAGGTTAGACAGTGTCTACGGACAAGGTAACACACAAAATGCTGGAGGAACTCAGCAGGTCAGACACTGTCTATGGTCAGAGTAACACACACAAAATGCTGCAGGAACTCAGCAGGTCAGACAGTATCTACAGACAGAGTAACACCCACAAAATGCTGGAGGAACTCAGCAGGTCAGACAGTGTTTACGGACAGAGTAACACACACAAAATGCTGGAGGAACCTAGCAGGTCAGACAGTGTCTACGGACAGAGTAACACACACAAAATGCTGGAGGAACTCAGCAGGTCAGACAGTGTCTGTGGTCAGAGTAACACACACACAATGCTGGAGGAACTCCACAGGTCAGACAGAGTCTGTGGTCAGAGTAACACACAAAATGCTGGAGGAACTCAGCAGGTCAGACAGTGTCTATGGTCAGAGTAACACACACAAAATGTTGGTGGAACTCAGCAGGTCAGACAGTGTCTGTGGTCAGAGTAACACAGACAAAATGCTGGAGGAACTCAGCAGGTCAGACAGTGTCTATGGACGGAGTAACACACACAAAATGCTGGAGGAGCTCAGCAGGTCAGACAGTGTCTACGGACAGAGTAACACACACAAAATGCTGGAGGAG
>NW_026779734.1:0-76003 GCF_030144855.1 Hypanus sabinus
CTGTTCCCGTTCCACAGACGTTCAGGAGACAGGCTGACAAGGCACGGCTGATTCCTATGTTGTGTCTGTGAGTGAGGCGGCGGAGCGGAGAGAGGAGAGAGATTAGAGTTCGGTGCGTCTCTCACAGGGAGCGGACGAGAGGCTCCCGTTGACTCCGGGCATTGACCAGAACGTTCCCTGATTTAGAAACATAGAAACCCTACAGCGCAGTACAGGCACTTTAAACACTCAGAGCTGTGCCCAACACGTCTTTATCTTAGAAATTGCCCTTTATTTTTCTAAGCTCCATGTACCTGCCCAGGAGTCTCTTAAAATACCCTATCGTATTCCCCTAAAAACCACCGTCGCCGGCAGCCCATTCCACACACTCACCACTCTCTGAGTGAAAAACTTACCCCCGACATCCCCTCTGTACCTGCTCCCCAGCACCTTAAACCTGTGTCCTCTTGTAGCAACCATTTCAGCCCTGGGAAAAAGCCTCTGACTATCCACACGATCAATGCCTCTCATCATCTTGTACCCCTCTATCGGGTCACCTCTCACCCTCCGTCGCTCCGAGGAGAAAAGGCCGAGTCACTCAACCTATTCTCACAGGGCACGCTCCTAATCCAGGCAACATCCTTGTAAATCTCCTCCGCACCCTTTCTATGGCTTCCACGTCCTTCCTGTAGTGAGGCGACAGAACTGAGCACAGTACTCCAAGTGGGTCTGACCAGGGTCCTATAGAGCTGTAACATTACCCCCTCGGCTCCTAACTCAATCCAGGCAACAATCCTTGTAAAATCTCCTCCGCACCCCTTTCTATTGGCTATCACGTCCTTCCTGTAGTGAGGCGACCAGAACTGAGCACAGTACCCCAAGTGGGGTCTGACCAGGGTCCTATAGAGCTGTAACATTACCTCTCGGCTCCTAAACTCAATCCCACGGTCGATGAAGTCCGCCTTCTTAACCACAGAGTCAACCTGCTGGACTCGGACCCCAAGATCACTCTGATCCTCCACACTGACAAGAGTGTTACCATTAATACTATATTCTGCCATCATATTTGACCGAACAAAATGAACCAACTCTCACTTCTCTGGGTTGAACTTCATCCGTCACTTCTCAGCGAGTTTTGCATCCTATCAATGTCCCGCTGTAACCTCTGACAGCCCTCCACACTATCCACAACACCTCCAACCTTTGTGTCATCAGCAAACTCACAATCGCATCGCTCCACTTCCTCATCCAGGTCAGTTATAAATATCACGATGAGTCAGCAGTCCCAGCTGAATCCCAAAGCATTATAGACCCTTTCCCATCTACTTGACAAAGCTTTACTCAACCCAGTGTGGCGTAGTTGTACAGTTGTCCCAAACCTTTGCACACCCGTCCGGAATACGCCCATAAAATGTTGGGAATAGACAGAGGGAAAGGGGAGAGTGGGGAAGGAGGGAGAGTGGTAAGGGAGAGATGGACAAAGGGAAAGGGGAGAGTGGGGAAGGAGGGAGAGTGAAGAGGGAGAGATGGACAGAGGGAAAATGGAGAGTGGGGATGAAGGGAGAGTGGATAGGGGGAGATGGACAGAGGGAAAGGGGAAAGTGGGGATGAATGAAGAATGGAGAGAAGAGTGGGTAAGGGGGAGTGGGGAAGGAGGGAGAGGGAGAGATGTATAGAGGGAAGGGGCGAGAGGGGAAGGAGTGTAGAGGGAGAGATGGACGGAAGGAAGGGAAAGTGGGGAAAGAGGAAGTGTGGAGAGCGAGAGGTATAGAGGGAAAGGGGAGAGGGGGAAAGAGAGTGGAGAGTGAGAGATGAATGAAAGGGGAGAGAGAGGACGGAGGGAGAGTGGAGAGTGAGAGGGAGAGAGGGAAAGGGGAAAGTGGGGAAGGACGGAAAGTGGAGAGGGAGAGATGGAGAGGGAAATGGGAGAGTGGGGAAAGAGGGAGAGTGGAGAGGGAGAGATGGACAGAGGGAAATGGGAGAGTGGAGAAGGAGGGAGAGTGGAGAGGGAGATGGACAGAGGGAAAGGGGAGAGTGTGTAGGGAGGGAGAGTGGACAGGGAGAGATGGACGAAGGGAATGGGGAGTGGGGAACGAGGGAGAGATGGACGAAGGGAATGGGGAGTGGGGAACGAGGGAGAGATGGACGAAGGGAAAGGGGAGAGTGGGGACGGTGGGAGAGTGGAGCGGGAGAAATGAGTTAAAGTAGGAGAGGGGGGAAGAAGGGCAAAGGGTGTGGCAGAAAGGGGAAGGAATAGAGGGGAGATGAAAAGAGGGATAAGGGGAGGGGTGAGACTGAAGGTTGTTGCTGGAGGGGAGAGATGTAGAGGGGGAGACAGTGGGGTAAAGCGAAAAGGGAAGCAGGGGAGAGAAGGAGAGGGTTCGAAAAAGAGGGTTGAAAGGGAGTGAATGGGGTGGGAGGGTGACGGGCGAGAAAGACAGAGAGAGTTGGGAGTGGGGTGATTGAAAGGAGAGTGGAGAAAGAGACGAGCGAGGAAGGGAGGTGAAAGAGAAAAAAATAGAGAGGATGGGTAGAGAGGAATGGAGAGGGGGAAGAGGAGAGGAAGTAGAGGGGTGGTGAGGATAGAGGGAGGGGTAGAGCGGAGAAGGAAGGGTGTATTTCACAGCCCACTTGGGGTGAGTGAAATGTCCGTCGAACAAATCACCCCTCATCCCTCCTCCTTCCTCCCCTCTTCCCGTCCTCTCCTCCACCATCACCCCCGGAATTCCCTCCACACTCCTTCACGCCTCACTTCTCTTCCCGTCCACCCCTCCCGTCTGCCGATGGCCCCCTCCCCGATTTCCCAGGCAATTCCCGCCGAAAGCCCCTGGCAGCGAGAGGGGCAACTCCCGCGGAACCCCGTTTTGTCCCGATTCCGCCCTCCCAGTAACGGAACCCTCCTCCCTCCAATGCGCACCCCTCCCTAACCCCAACCCATCCCTCTCCGCCCCCTCGGCGGGTCAGTCGGAGACGTGGATTGGAATAAACAGTCGACGATCCGGCTGAGACTGTTCAGCAGCACTGCTTTATTTCCGGGTAACTTTCCGGGAGGCCGGGGGTCTCTCTGGAACCGTCTGAGAGAGCCGGGCGCCGGAGACTCCTCGGGGGTCTAAACACAGCAGTGGAGATCGGTTCTGGGGAGTCAGCGTCGCGGATGACGCGCCCGGGGCATTCCGCAGTACACGTCCCTCCAAAGATACGACATGTCATTCCATGGTCGTCCCAGTGACTGGTAGAGATGGAGAGAGTTCGTGAGTGGGAGTGAGACAGAGAGAAAGAGATAGTGAGAGGAACTGTGAGTGGGAGGGAGGGTGACGAAAGAGGACGAGGGAAAGGGAGACAGTACGGGATGGATTTTGGGAGTCAGGGAGAGGGAAGGAAGGAGAGTGAGAGTGAGGAGGAGGGGGAGTGGGCAGTCAGAGGTCGGAGGGAAGTAATAGACAATAGACAATAGACAATAGGTGCAGAAGTAGACCATTCGGCCCCTCGAGTCTGCACCGCCATTCTGAGATCATGGCTGATAATTCACTATCAATACCCAGTCCCTGCCTTGTCCCCATATCCCTTGATTCCCCTATCCATCAGATATCTATCCAGCTCCTTCTTGAAAGCATCCAGAGAATTGGCCTCCACCGTCTTCCGAGGCAGTGCATTCCACACCTCCACAACTCTCTGGGAGAAGAAGCTCTTCCTCAACTCTGTTTTAAATAACTGACCTCTTATTCTCAATCCATGCCCTCTGGTACTGGACTCTCCCAACATCTGGAACATATTTCCTGCCTCAATCCTATCAAATCCTTTAATTATCTTAAACGTTTCAATCAGATCCCCTCATAATCTCCTCAATTCCAGCGTGTACAAGCCCAATCTCTCCAATCTCTCTGCGTAAGACAGCCCTGCCATCCCAGGAATCAACCTAGTGAATCTGCGCTGCACTTCCTCAATTGCCAGAATGTCCTTCCTTAAACCTGGAGACCAAAACGGTACACAATATTCCAGGTGTGGTCTCACCAGGGCCCTGTACAAATGCAAAAGGATTTCCCTGCTCTTGTACTCAATTCCCCTTGCAATAAAGGCCACCATTCCATTTGCCCTCTTCACTGCCTGTTGCAGGACTCTGCTTCCACGGACTCCCACTTAGCCAAATCCCAGGACTCTGCTTCCACGGACTCCCACTTAGCCAAAGCCCAGGACTCTGCTCCCACGGACTCCCACTTAGACAAAGCCGAGGATTCTGCTCCCACGGACTCCCACTTAGCCAAATCCCAGGACTATGCTCCCACAGACTCCCACTTATCCAAAGCCGAGGATTCTGCTCCCACGGACACCCACTTAGCCAAATCCCAGGACTATGCTCCCACAGACTCCCACTTAGCCAAAGCCCAGGACTCTGCTTCCACGGACTCCACTTAGCCAAAGCCCAGGACTCTGCTTCCATGGACTCCCACTTAGCCAAAGCCCAGGACTCTGCTTCCACGGACTCCCACTTAGCCAAAGCCCAGGACTCTGCTTCCACGGATCCCCATTAGCCAAAGCCCAGGACTCTGCTCCCACAGACTCCCACTTAGTCAAAGCCCAGGACTCTGCTCCAACAGACTCCCACTTAGTCAAAGCCCAGGACTTTGCTTCCACGGACTCCCACTTAGCCAAAGCCCAGGACTCTGCTTCCACGGGCTCCCCCTTAGCCAAAGCCCAGGACTCTGCTTCCACGGGCTCCCCCTTAGCCAAAGCCCAGGTCTCTGCTTCCACGGACTCCCACTTAGCCAAAGCCCAGGACTCTGCTTCCACGGACTCCACTTAGCCAAAGCCCAGACTCTGCTTCCACGGACTCCCCTTAGCCAAAGCCCAGGACTCTGCTTCCACGGACTCCACTTAGCCAAAACCCAGGACTCTGCTTCCACGTACTCCCCCTTAGCCAAAGCCCAGGACTCTGCTTCCACGGACTCCCACTTAGCCAAAGCCCAGGACTCTGCTTCCACGGACTCCAGTTAGCCAAAGCCCAGGACTCTGCTTCCACGGACTCCGCTTAGCCAAAGCCCAGGACTCTGCTTCCACGGACTCCCACTTAGCCAAAGCCCAGGACTCTGCTTCCACGGACTCCGCTTAGCAAAAGCCGAGGACTCTGCTTCCACGGACTCCGCTTAGCCAAAGCCCAGGACTCTGCTTCCACGGACTCCGCTTAGCCAAAGCCCAGGACTCTGCTTCCACGGACTCCACTTAGCCAAAGCCCAGGACTCTGCTTCCACGGACTCCGATTAGCCAAAGCCCAGGACTCTGCTTCCACGGAATCCGCTTAGCCAAAGCCCAGGACTCTGCTTCCACGGACTCCGCTTAGCCAAAGCCCAGGACTCTGCTTCCACGGACTCCACTTAGCCAAAGCCCAGGACTCTGCTTCCACGGACTCCCACTTAGCCAAAGCCCAGGACTCTGCGTCCACGGTCTCCCACTTAGCCAAAGCCCAGGACTCTCCGTCCACGGTCTCCCACTGAGTCAAAGCTCAGGACTCTGCGTCCACGGTCTCCCACTTAGCCAAAGCCCAGGACTCTGCGTCCACGGTCTCCCACTGAGCCAAAGCCCAGGACTCTGCGTCCACGGTCTCCCACTGAGCCAAAGCCCAGGACTCCGCTTCCACGGACTCCCACTTAGCCAAAGCCCAGGACTCTGCGTCCACGGTCTCCCACTTAGCCAAAGCCCAGGACTCTGCTTCCACTGACTCCATTTAGTCAAAGCACAGGACTCTGCTTCCACGGACCCACTTAGCCAAAGCCCAGGACTCTGCTTCCACGGGCTCCCCCTTAGCCAAAGCCCAGGTCTCTGCTTCCACGGACTCCCACTTAGCCAAAGCCCAGGACTCTGCTTCCACGGACTCCACTTAGCCAAAGCCCAGGACTCTGCTTCCACGGACTCCCCCTTAGCCAAAGCCCAGGACTCTGCTTCCACGGACTCCACTTAGCCAAAGCCCAGGACTCTGCTTCCACGGACTCCCCCTTAGCCAAAGCCCAGGACTCTGCTTCCACGGACTCCCACTTATCCAAAGCCCAGGACTCTGCTTCCACGGACTCCAGTTAGCCAAAGCCCAGGACTCTGCTTCCACGGACTCCGCTTAGCCAAAGCCCAGGACTCTGCTTCCACGGACTCCGCTTAGCCAAAGCCCAGGACTCTGCTTCCACGGACTCCGCTTAGCCAAAGCCCAGGACTCTGCTTCCACGGAATCCGCTTAGCCAAAGCCCAGGACTCTGCTTCCACGGACTCCGCTTAGCCAAAGCCCAGGACTCTGCTTCCACGGACTCCACTTAGCCAAAGCCCAGGACTCTGCTTCCACGGACTCCCACTTAGCCAAAGCCCACGACTCTGCGTCCACGGTCTCCCACTTAGCCAAAGCCCACGACTCTGCGTCCACGGACTCCCACTTAGCCAAAGCCCACGACTCTGCGTCCACGGACTCCCCCTTAGCCAAAGCCCAGGACTCTGCTTCCACGGACTCCCACTTAGCCAAAGCCCAGGACTCTGCTTCCACGGACTCCAGTTAGCCAAAGCCCAGGACTCTGCTTCCACAGACTCCGCTTAGCCAAAGCCCAGGACTCTGCTTCCACGGACTCCACTTAGCCAAAGCCCAGACTCTGCTTCCACGGACTCCCCCTTAGCCAAAGCCCAGGACTCTGCTTCCACGGACTCCACTTAGCCAAAGCCCAGGACTCTGCTTACACGTACTCCCCCTTAGCCAAAGCCCAGGACTCTGCTTCCACGGACTCCCACTTAGCCAAAGCCCAGGACTCTGCTTCCACGGACTCCAGTTAGCCAAAGCCCAGGACTCTGCTTCCACGGACTCCGCTTAGCCAAAGCCCAGGACTCTGCTTCCACGGACTCCCACTTAGGCAAAGCCCAGGACTCTGCTTCCACGGACTCCGCTTAGCAAAAGCCGAGGACTCTGCTTCCACGGACTCCGCTTAGCCAAAGCCCAGGACTCTGCTTCCACGGACTCCGCTTAGCCAAAGCCCAGGACTCTGCTTCCACGGACTCCACTTAGCCAAAGCCCAGGACTCTGCTTCCACGGACTCCGATTAGCCAAAGCCCAGGACTCTGCTTCCACGGAATCCGCTTAGCCAAAGCCCAGGACTCTGCTTCCACGGACTCCGCTTAGCCAAAGCCCAGGACTCTGCTTCCACGGACTCCACTTAGCCAAAGCCCAGGACTCTGCTTCCACGGACTCCCACTTAGCCAAAGCCCAGGACTCTGCGTCCACGGTCTCCCACTTAGCCAAAGCCCAGGACTCTCCGTCCACGGTCTCCCACTGAGTCAAAGCTCAGGACTCTGCGTCCACGGTCTCCCACTTAGCCAAAGCCCAGGACTCTGCGTCCACGGTCTCCCACTGAGCCAAAGCCCAGGACTCTGCGTCCACGGTCTCCCACTGAGCCAAAGCCCAGGACTCCGCTTCCACGGACTCCCACTTAGCCAAAGCCCAGGACTCTGCGTCCACGGTCTCCCACTTAGCCAAAGCCCAGGACTCTGCTTCCACTGACTCCATTTAGTCAAAGCACAGGACTCTGCTTCCACGGACCCACTTAGCCAAAGCCCAGGACTCTGCTTCCACGGGCTCCCCCTTAGCCAAAGCCCAGGTCTCTGCTTCCACGGACTCCCACTTAGCCAAAGCCCAGGACTCTGCTTCCACGGACTCGACTTAGCCAAAGCCCAGGACTCTGCTTCCACGGACTCCCCCTTAGCCAAAGCCCAGGACTCTGCTTCCACGGACTCCACTTAGCCAAAGCCCAGGACTCTGCTTCCACGGACTCCCCCTTAGCCAAAGCCCAGGACTCTGCTTCCACGGACTCCCACTTAGCCAAAGCCCAGGACTCTGCTTCCACGGACTCCAGTTAGCCAAAGCCCAGGACTCTGCTTCCACGGACTCCGCTTAGCCAAAGCCCAGGACTCTGCTTCCACGGACTCCGCTTAGCCAAAGCCCAGGACTCTGATTCCACGGACTCCGCTTAGCCAAAGCCCAGGACTCTGCTTCCACGGAATCCGCTTAGCCAAAGCCCAGGACTCTGCTTCCACGGACTCCGCTTTGCCAAAGCCCAGGACTCTGCTTCCACGGACTCCACTTAGCCAAAGCCCAGGACTCTGCTTCCACGGACTCCCACTTAGCCAAAGCCCACGACTCTGCGTCCACGGTCTCCCACTTAGCCAAAGCCCAGGACTCTGCGTCCACGGTCTCCCACTGAGCCAAAGCCCAGGACTCTGCGTCCACGGTCTCCCACTGAGCCAAAGCCCAGGACTCCGCTTCCACGGACTCCCACTTAGCCAAAGCCCAGGACTCTGCGTCCACGGTCTCCCACTTAGCCAAAGCCCAGGACTCTGCTTCCACTGACTCCATTTAGTCAAAGCACAGGACTCTGCTTCCACGGACCCACTTAGCCAAAGCCCAGGACTCTGCTTCCACGGGCTCCCCCTTAGCCAAAGCCCAGGTCTCTGCTTCCACGGACTCCCACTTAGCCAAAGCCCAGGACTCTGCTTCCACGGACTCCACTTAGCCAAAGCCCAGGACTCTGCTTCCACGGACTCCCCCTTAGCCAAAGCCCAGGACTCTGCTTCCACGGACTCCACTTAGCCAAAGCCCAGGACTCTGCTTCCACGGACTCCCCCTTAGCCAAAGCCCAGGACTCTGCTTCCACGGACTCCCACTTAGCCAAAGCCCAGGACTCTGCTTCCACGGACTCCAGTTAGCCAAAGCCCAGGACTCTGCTTCCACGGACTCCGCTTAGCCAAAGCACAGGACTCTGCTTCCACGGACTCCCACTTAGCCAAAGCCCTGGATTCTGCTTCCACGGACTCCGCTTAGCAAAAGCCGAGGACTCTGCTTCCACGGACTCCGCTTAGCCAAAGCCCAGGACTCTGCTTCCACGGAATCCGCTTAGCCAAAGCCCAGGACTCTGCTTACACGGACTCCCACTTAGCCAAAGCCCAGGACTCTGCGTCCACGGTCTCCCACTTAGCCAAAGCCCAGGACTCTGCGTCCACGGTCTCCCACTGAGTCAAAGCTCAGGACTCTGCGTCCACGGTCTCCCACTTAGCCAAAGCCCAGGACTCTGCGTCCACGGTCTCCCACTTAGCCAAAGCCCAGGACTCTCCGTCCACGGTCTCCCACTGAGTCAAAGCTCAGGACTCTGCGTCCACGGTCTCCCACTTAGCCAAAGCCCAGGACTCTGCGTCCACGGTCTCCCACTGAGCCAAAGCCCAGGACTCTGCGTCCACGGTCTCCCACTGAGCCAAAGCCCAGGACTCCGCTTCCACGGACTCCCACTTAGCCAAAGCCCAGGACTCTGCGTCCACGGTCTCCCACTTAGCCAAAGCCCAGGACTCTGCTTCCACTGACTCCATTTAGTCAAAGCACAGGACTCTGCTTCCACGGACCCACTTAGCCAAAGCCCAGGACTCTGCTTCCACGGGCTCCCCCTTAGCCAAAGCCCAGGTCTCTGCTTCCACGGACTCCCACTTAGCCAAAGCCCAGGACTCTGCTTCCACGGACTCCACTTAGCCAAAGCCGAGGACTCTGCTTCCACGGACTCCCCCTTAGCCAAAGCCCAGGACTCTGCTTCCACGGACTCCACTTAGCCAAAGCCCAGGACTCTGCTTCCACGGACTCCCCCTTAGCCAAAGCCCAGGACTCTGCTTCCACGGACTCCCACTTAGCCAAAGCCCAGGACTCTGCTTCCACGGACTCCAGTTAGCCAAAGCCCAGGACTCTGCTTCCACGGACTCCGCTTAGCCAAAGCCCAGGACTCTGCTTCCACGGACTCCGCTTAGCCAAAGCCCAGGACTCTGCTTCCACGGACTCCGCTTAGCCAAAGCCCAGGACTCTGCTTCCACGGAATCCGCTTAGCCAAAGCCCAGGACTCTGCTTCCACGGACTCCGCTTAGCCAAAGCCCAGGACTCTGCTTCCACGGACTCCACTTAGCCAAAGCCCAGGACTCTGCTTCCACGGACTCCCACTTAGCCAAAGCCCACGACTCTGCGTCCACGGTCTCCCACTTAGCCAAAGCCCAGGACTCTGCGTCCACGGTCTCCCACTGAGCCAAAGCCCAGGACTCTGCGTCCACGGTCTCCCACTGAGCCAAAGCCCAGGACTCCGCTTCCACGGACTCCCACTTAGCCAAAGCCCAGGACTCTGCGTCCACGGTCTCCCACTTAGCCAAAGCCCAGGACTCTGCTTCCACTGACTCCATTTAGTCAAAGCACAGGACTCTGCTTCCACGGACCCACTTAGCCAAAGCCCAGGACTCTGCTTCCACGGGCTCCCCCTTAGCCAAAGCCCAGGTCTCTGCTTCCACGGACTCCCACTTAGCCAAAGCCCAGGACTCTGCTTCCACGGACTCCACTTAGCCAAAGCCCAGGACTCTGCTTCCACGGACTCCCCCTTAGCCAAAGCCCAGGACTCTGCTTCCACGGACTCCACTTAGCCAAAGCCCAGGACTCTGCTTCCACGGACTCCCCCTTAGCCAAAGCCCAGGACTCTGCTTCCACGGACTCCCACTTAGCCAAAGCCCAGGACTCTGCTTCCACGGACTCCAGTTAGCCAAAGCCCAGGACTCTGCTTCCACGGACTCCGCTTAGCCAAAGCACAGGACTCTGCTTCCACGGACTCCCACTTAGCCAAAGCCCTGGATTCTGCTTCCACGGACTCCGCTTAGCAAAAGCCGAGGACTCTGCTTCCACGGACTCCGCTTAGCCAAAGCTCAGGACTCTGCTTCCACGGACTCCGCTTAGCCAAAGCCCAGGACTCTGCTTCCACGGACTCCGCTTAGCCAAAGCCCAGGACTCTGCTTCCACGGACTCCGCTTAGCCAAAGCCCAGGACTCTGCTTCCACGGAATCCGCTTAGCCAAAGCCCAGGACTCTGCTTCCACGGACTCCGCTTAGCCAAAGCCCAGGACTCTGCTTCCACGGACTCCACTTAGCCAAAGCCCAGGACTCTGCTTCCACGGACTCCCACTTAGCCAAAGCCCAGGTCTCTGCGTCCACGGTCTCCCACTTAGCCAAAGCCCAGGACTCTGCGTCCACGGTCTCCCACTGAGTCAAAGCTCAGGACTCTGCGTCCACGGTCTCCCACTTAGCCAAAGCCCAGGACTCTGCGTCCACGGTCTCCCACTGAGCCAAAGCCCAGGACTCTGCGTCCACGGTCTCCCACTGAGCCAAAGCCCAGGACTCCGCTTCCACGGACTCCCACTTAGCCAAAGCCCAGGACTCTGCGTCCACGGTCTCCCACTTAGCCAAAGCCCAGGACTCTGCTTCCACTGACTCCATTTAGTCAAAGCACAGGACTCTGCTTCCACGGACCCACTTAGCCAAAGCCCAGGACTCTGCTTCCACGGACTCCCACTTAGCCAAAGCCCAGGACTCTGATTCCACGGACTCCCACTTAGCCAAAGCCCAGGACGCTGCTTCCACGGACTCCCACTTAGCCAAAGCCCAGGACTCTGCTTCCACGGACTCCACTTAGCCAAAGCCCAGGACTCTGATTCCACGGACTCCCACTTAGCCAAAGCCCAGGACGCTGCTTCCACGGACTCCCCCTTAGCCAAAGCCCAGGACTCTGCTTCCACGGACTCCTACTTAGCCAAAGCCCAGGACTCTGCTTCCACGGACTCCAACTTAGCCAAAGCCCAGGACTCTGCTTCCACGGACTCCCACTTAGCCAAAGCCCAGGACTCTGCTTCCACGGACTCCAACTTAGCCAAAGCCCAGGACTCTGCTTCCACGGACCCACACTTAGCCAAAGCCCAGAACTCTGCTTCCACGGACTCCCACTTAGCCAAAGCCCAGGACTCTGCTTCCACGGACTCCGCTTAGCGAAAGCCCAGGACTCTGCTTCCACGGACTCCCCCTTAGCCAAAGCCCAGGACTCTGCTTCCACGGACTCCCACTTAGCCAAAGCCCAGGAATCTGCTTCCACGGACTCCGCTTAGCCAAAGCCCAGGACTCTGCTTCCACGGACTCCCACTTAGCCAAAGCCCAGGACTCTGCTTCCACGGACTCCCACTTAGCCAAAGCCCAGGACTCTGCTTCCACTGACTCCATTTAGTCAAAGCCCAGGACTCTGCTCCCACGGACTCCCACTTAGCCAAATCCAGGACTCTGCTTCCACACACTCCCCCTTTGCCAAAGCACAGGACTCTGCTTCCACGGACTCCACTTAGCCAAAGCCCAGGACTCTGCTTCCGCGGACTCCCCCTTAGCCAAAGCCCAGGACTCTGCTTCCACGGACTCCCACTTAGCCAAAGCCCAGGACTCTGCTTCCACGGACTCCGCTTAGCCAAAGCCCAGTACTCTGCTTCCACGGACTCCGCTTAGCCAAAGCCCAGGACTCTGCTTCCACGGAATCCGCTTAGCCAAAGCCCAGGACTCTGCTTCCACGGACTCCGCTTAGCCAAAGCCCAGGACTCTGCTTCCACGGACTCCACTTAGCCAAAGCCCAGGACTCTGCTTCCACGGACTCCCACTTAGCCAAAGCCCAGGACTCTGCGTCCACGGTCTCCCACTTAGCCAAAGCCCAGGACTCTCCGTCCACGGTCTCCCACTGAGTCAAAGCTCAGGACTCTGCGTCCACGGTCTCCCACTTAGCCAAAGCCCAGGACTCTGCGTCCACGGTCTCCCACTGAGCCAAAGCCCAGGACTCTGCGTCCACGGTCTCCCACTGAGCCAAAGCCCAGGACTCCGCTTCCACGGACTCCCACTTAGCCAAAGCCCAGGACTCTGCGTCCACGGTCTCCCACTTAGCCAAAGCCCAGGACTCTGCTTCCACTGACTCCATTTAGTCAAAGCACAGGACTCTGCTTCCACGGACCCACTTAGCCAAAGCCCAGGACTCTGCTTCCACGGGCTCCCCCTTAGCCAAAGCCCAGGTCTCTGCTTCCACGGACTCCCACTTAGCCAAAGCCCAGGACTCTGCTTCCACGGACTCCTCTTAGCCAAAGCCCAGGACTCTGCTTCCACGGACTCCCCCTTAGCCAAAGCCCAGGACTCTGCGTCCACGGTCTCCCACTGAGTCAAAGCTCAGGACTCTGCGTCCACGGTCTCCCACTTAGCCAAAGCCCAGGACTCTGCGTCCACGGTCTCCCACTGAGCCAAAGCCCAGGACTCTGCGTCCACGGTCTCCCACTGAGCCAAAGCCCAGGACTCTGCGTCCACGGTCTCCCACTTAGCCAAAGCCCAGGACTCTGCTTCCACTGACTCCATTTAGTCAAAGCACAGGACTCTGCTTCCACGGACCCACTTAGCCAAAGCCCAGGACTCTGCTTCCACTGACTCCATTTAGTCAAAGCCCAGGACTCTGCTCCCACGGACTCCCACTTAGCCAAATCCAGGACTCTGCTTCCACACACTCCCCCTTTGCCAAAGCACAGGACTCTGCTTCCACGGACTCCACTTAGCCAAAGCCCAGGACTCTGCTTCCGCGGACTCCCCCTTAGCCAAAGCCCAGGACTCTGCTTCCACGGACTCCCACTTAGCCAAAGCCCAGGACTCTGCTTCCACGGACTCCGCTTAGCCAAAGCCCAGTACTCTGCTTCCACGGACTCCGCTTAGCCAAAGCCCAGGACTCTGCTTCCACGGAATCCGCTTAGCCAAAGCCCAGGACTCTGCTTCCACGGACTCCGCTTAGCCAAAGCCCAGGACTCTGCTTCCACGGACTCCACTTAGCCAAAGCCCAGGACTCTGCTTCCACGGACTCCCACTTAGCCAAAGCCCAGGACTCTGCGTCCACGGTCTCCCACTTAGCCAAAGCCCAGGACTCTCCGTCCACGGTCTCCCACTGAGTCAAAGCTCAGGACTCTGCGTCCACGGTCTCCCACTTAGCCAAAGCCCAGGACTCTGCGTCCACGGTCTCCCACTGAGCCAAAGCCCAGGACTCTGCGTCCACGGTCTCCCACTGAGCCAAAGCCCAGGACTCCGCTTCCACGGACTCCCACTTAGCCAAAGCCCAGGACTCTGCGTCCACGGTCTCCCACTTAGCCAAAGCCCAGGACTCTGCTTCCACTGACTCCATTTAGTCAAAGCACAGGACTCTGCTTCCACGGACCCACTTAGCCAAAGCCCAGGACTCTGCTTCCACGGGCTCCCCCTTAGCCAAAGCCCAGGTCTCTGCTTCCACGGACTCCCACTTAGCCAAAGCCCAGGACTCTGCTTCCACGGACTCCTCTTAGCCAAAGCCCAGGACTCTGCTTCCACGGACTCCCCCTTAGCCAAAGCCCAGGACTCTGCGTCCACGGTCTCCCACTGAGTCAAAGCTCAGGACTCTGCGTCCACGGTCTCCCACTTAGCCAAAGCCCAGGACTCTGCGTCCACGGTCTCCCACTGAGCCAAAGCCCAGGACTCTGCGTCCACGGTCTCCCACTGAGCCAAAGCCCAGGACTCTGCGTCCACGGTCTCCCACTTAGCCAAAGCCCAGGACTCTGCTTCCACTGACTCCATTTAGTCAAAGCACAGGACTCTGCTTCCACGGACCCACTTAGCCAAAGCCCAGGACTCTGCTTCCACGGACTCCCACTTAGCCAAAGCCCAGGACTCTGATTCCACGGACTCCCACTTAGCCAAAGCCCAGGACGCTGCTTCCACGGACTCCCACTTAGCCAAAGCCCAGGACTCTGCTTCCACGGACTCCACTTAGCCAAAGCCCAGGACTCTGATTCCACGGACTCCCACTTAGCCAAAGCCCAGGACGCTGCTTCCACGGACTCCCCCTTAGCCAAAGCCCAGGACTCTGCTTCCACGGACTCCTACTTAGCCAAAGCCCAGGACTCTGCTTCCACGGACTCCAACTTAGCCAAAGCCCAGGACTCTGCTTCCACGGACTCCCACTTAGCCAAAGCCCAGGACTCTGCTTCCACGGACTCCAACTTAGCCAAAGCCCAGGACTCTGCTTCCACGGACCCACACTTAGCCAAAGCCCAGAACTCTGCTTCCACGGACTCCCACTTAGCCAAAGCCCAGGACTCTGCTTCCACGGACTCCGCTTAGCCAAAGCCCAGGACTCTGCTTCCACGGACTCCCCCTTAGCCAAAGCCCAGGACTCTGCTTCCACGGACTCCACTTAGCCAAAGCCCAGGACTCTGCTTCCACGGACTCCCCCTTAGCCAAAGCCCAGGACTCTGCTTCCACGGACTCCCACTTAGCCAAAGCCCAGGACTCTGCTTCCACGGACTCCAGTTAGCCAAAGCCCAGGACTCTGCTTCCACGGACTCCGCTTAGCCAAAGCACAGGACTCTGCTTCCACGGACTCCCACTTAGCCAAAGCCCTGGATTCTGCTTCCACGGACTCCGCTTAGCAAAAGCCGAGGACTCTGCTTCCACGGACTCCGCTTAGCCAAAGCTCAGGACTCTGCTTCCACGGACTCCGCTTAGCCAAAGCCCAGGACTCTGCTTCCACGGACTCCGCTTAGCCAAAGCCCAGGACTCTGCTTCCACTGACTCCGCTTAGCCAAAGCCCAGGACTCTGCTTCCACGGAATCCGCTTAGCCAAAGCCCAGGACTCTGCTTCCACGGACTCCGCTTAGCCAAAGCCCAGGACTCTGCTTCCACGGACTCCACTTAGCCAAAGCCCAGGACTCTGCTTCCACGGACTCCCACTTAGCCAAAGCCCAGGACTCTGCGTCCACGGTCTCCCACTTATCCAAAGCCCAGGACTCTGCGTCCACGGTCTCCCACTTAGCCAAAGCCCAGGACTCTGCGTCCACGGTCTCCCACTGAGCCAAAGCCCAGGACTCTGCGTCCACGGTCTCCCACTGAGCCAAAGCCCAGGACTCCGCTTCCACGGACTCCCACTTAGCCAAAGCCCAGGACTCTGCGTCCACGGTCTCCCACTTAGCCAAAGCCCAGGACTCTGCTTCCACTGACTCCATTTAGTCAAAGCACAGGACTCTGCTTCCACGGACCCACTTAGCCAAAGCCCAGGACTCTGCTTCCACGGACTCCCACTTAGCCAAAGCCCAGGACTCTGATTCCACGGACTCCCACTTAGCCAAAGACCAGGACGCTGCTTCCACGGACTCCCACTTAGCCAAAGCCCAGGACTCTGCTTCCACGGACTCCACTTAGCCAAAGCCCAGGACTCTGATTCCACGGACTCCCACTTAGCCAAAGCCCAGGACGCTGCTTCCACGGACTCCCCCTTAGCCAAAGCCCAGGACTCTGCATCCACGGACTCCTACTTAGCCAAAGCCCAGGACTCTGCTTCCACGGACTCCAACTTAGCCAAAGCCCAGGTCTCTGCTTCCACGGACTCCCACTTAGCCAAAGCCCAGGACTCTGCTTCCACGGACTCCAACTTAGCCAAAGCCCAGGACTCTGCTACCACGGACCCACACTTAGCCAAAGCCCAGAACTCTGCTTCCACGGACTCCCACTTAGCCAAAGCCCAGGACTCTGCTTCCACGGACTCCGCTTAGCGAAAGCCCAGGACTCTGCTTCCACGGACTCCCCCTTAGCCAAAGCCCAGGACTCTGCTTCCACGGACTCCCACTTAGCCAAAGCCCAGGAATCTGCTTCCACGGACTCCGCTTAGCCAAAGCCCAGGACTCTGCTTCCACGGACTCCCACTTAGCCAAAGCCCAGGACTCTGCTTCCACGGACTCCCACTTAGCCAAAGCCCAGGACTCTGCTTCCACTGACTCCATTTAGTCAAAGCCCAGGACTCTGCTCCCACGGACTCCCACTTAGCCAAATCCAGGACTCTGCTTCCACACACTCCCCCTTTGCCAAAGCACAGGACTCTGCTTCCACGGACTCCACTTAGCCAAAGCCCAGGACTCTGCTTCCGCGGACTCCCCCTTAGCCAAAGCCCAGGACTCTGCTTCCACGGACTCCCACTTAGCCAAAGCCCAGGACTCTGCTTCCACGGACTCCGCTTAGCCAAAGCCCAGTACTCTGCTTCCACGGACTCCGCTTAGCCAAAGCCCAGGACTCTGCTTCCACGGAATCCGCTTAGCCAAAGCCCAGGACTCTGCTTCCACGGACTCCGCTTAGCCAAAGCCCAGGACTCTGCTTCCACGGACTCCACTTAGCCAAAGCCCAGGACTCTGCTTCCACGGACTCCCACTTAGCCAAAGCCCAGGACTCTGCGTCCACGGTCTCCCACTTAGCCAAAGCCCAGGACTCTCCGTCCACGGTCTCCCACTGAGTCAAAGCTCAGGACTCTGCGTCCACGGTCTCCCACTTAGCCAAAGCCCAGGACTCTGCGTCCACGGTCTCCCACTGAGCCAAAGCCCAGGACTCTGCGTCCACGGTCTCCCACTGAGCCAAAGCCCAGGACTCCGCTTCCACGGACTCCCACTTAGCCAAAGCCCAGGACTCTGCGTCCACGGTCTCCCACTTAGCCAAAGCCCAGGACTCTGCTTCCACTGACTCCATTTAGTCAAAGCACAGGACTCTGCTTCCACGGACCCACTTAGCCAAAGCCCAGGACTCTGCTTCCACGGGCTCCCCCTTAGCCAAAGCCCAGGTCTCTGCTTCCACGGACTCCCACTTAGCCAAAGCCCAGGACTCTGCTTCCACGGAATCCTCTTAGCCAAAGCCCAGGACTCTGCTTCCACGGACTCCCCCTTAGCCAAAGCCCAGGACTCTGCGTCCACGGTCTCCCACTGAGTCAAAGCTCAGGACTCTGCGTCCACGGTCTCCCACTTAGCCAAAGCCCAGGACTCTGCGTCCACGGTCTCCCACTGAGCCAAAGCCCAGGACTCTGCGTCCACGGTCTCCCACTGAGCCAAAGCCCAGGACTCTGCGTCCACGGTCTCCCACTTAGCCAAAGCCCAGGACTCTGCTTCCACTGACTCCATTTAGTCAAAGCACAGGACTCTGCTTCCACGGACCCACTTAGACAAAGCCCAGGACTCTGCTTCCACGGACTCCCACTTAGCCAAAGCCCAGGACTCTGATTCCACGGACTCCCACTTAGCCAAAGCCCAGGACGCTGCTTCCACGGACTCCCACTTAGCCAAAGCCCAGGACTCTGCTTCCACGGACTCCACTTAGCCAAAGCCCAGGACTCTGATTCCACGGACTCCCACTTAGCCAAAGCCCAGGACGCTGCTTCCACGGACTCCCCCTTAGCCAAAGCCCAGGACTCTGCTTCCACGGACTCCTACTTAGCCAAAGCCCAGGACTCTGCTTCCACGGACTCCAACTTAGCCAAAGCCCAGGACTCTGCTTCCACGGACTCCCACTTAGCCAAAGCCCAGGACTCTGCTTCCACGGACTCCAACTTAGCCAAAGCCCAGGACTCTGCTTCCACGGACCCACACATAGCCAAAGCCCAGAACTCTGCTTCCACGGACTCCCACTTAGCCAAAGCCCAGGACTCTGCTTCCACGGACTCCGCTTAGCGAAAGCCCAGGACTCTGCTTCCACGGACTCCCCCTTAGCCAAAGCACAGGAATCTGCTTCCACGGACTCCGCTTACCCAAAGCCCAGGACTCTGCTTCCACGGACTCCCACTTAGCCAAAGCCCAGGACTCTGCTTCCACGGACTCCCACTTAGCCAATGCCCAGGACTCTGCTTCCACTGACTCCATTTAGTCAAAGCCCAGGACTCTGCTCCCACGGACTCCCACTTAGCCAAAGCACAGGACTCTGCTTCCACACACTCCCCCTTTGCAAAAGCCCAGGACTCTGCTTCCACGGACTCCACTTAGCCAAAGCCCAGGACTCTGCTTCCGCGGACTCCCCCTTAGCCAAAGCCCAGGACTCTGCTTCCACGGACTCCCACTTAGCCAAAGCCCAGGACTCTGCTTCCACGGACTCCGCTTAGCCAAAGCCCAGTACTCTGCTTCCACGGACTCCGCTTAGCGAAAGCCCAGGACTCTGCTTCCACGGACTCCCCCTTAGCCAAAGCCCAGGACTCTGCTTCCACGGACTCCACTTAGCCAAAGCCCAGGACTCTGCTTCCACGGGCTCCCCCTTAGCCAATGCCCAGGACTCTGCTTCCACGGACTCCCACTTAGCCAAAGCCCAGGACTCTGCTTCCACGGACTCCGCTTAGCAAAAGCCGAGGACTCTGCTTCCACGGACTCCGCTTAGCCAAAGCCCAGGACTCTGCTTCCACGGACTCCGCTTAGCCAAAGCCCAGGACTCTGCTTCCACGGACTCCGCTTAGCCAAAGCCCAGGACTCTGTATCCACGGACTCCGCTTAGCCAAAGCCCAGGACTCTGCTTCCACGGAATCCGCTTAGCCAAAGCCCAGGACTCTGCTTCCACGGACTCCGCTTAGCCAAAGCCCTGGACTCTGCTTCCACGGACTCCACTTAGCCAAAGTCCAGGACTCTGCTTCCACGGACTCCCACTTAGCCAAAGCCCAGGACTCTGCGTCCACGGTCTCCCACTTAGCCAAAGCCCAGGACTCTGCGTCCACGGTCTCCCACTGAGTCAAAGCTCAGGACTCTGCGTCCACGGTCTCCCACTTAGCCAAAGCCCAGGACTCTGCGTCCACGGTCTCCCACTGAGCCAAAGCCCAGGACTCTGCGTCCACGGTCTCCCACTGAGCCAAAGCCCAGGACTCCGCTTCCACGGACTCCCACTTAGCCAAAGCCCAGGACTCTGCGTCCACGGTCTCCCACTTAGCCAGAGCCCAGGACTCTGCTTCCACTGACTCCATTTAGTCAAAGCACAGGACTCTGCTTCCACGGACCCACTTAGCCAAAGCCCAGGACTCTGCTTCCACGGACTCCCACTTAGCCAAAGCCCAGGACTCTGATTCCACGGACTCCCACTTAGCCAAAGCCCAGGACGCTGCTTCCACGGACTCCCACTTAGCCAAATCCCAGGACTCTGCTTCCACGGACTCCACTTAGCCAAAGCCCAGGACTCTGATTCCACGGACTCCCACTTAGCCAAAGCCCAGGACGCTGCTTCCACGGACTCCCCCTTAGCCAAAGCCCAGGACTCTGCTTCCACGGACTCCTACTTAGCCAAAGCCCAGGACTCTGCTTCCACGGACTCCAACTTAGCCAAAGCCCAGGACTCTGCTTCCACGGACTCCCACTTAGCCAAAGCCCAGGACTCTGCTTCCACGGACTCCAACTTAGCCAAAGCCCAGGACTCTGCTTCCACGGACTCCCACTTAGCCAAAGCCCAGGACTCTGCTTCCACGGACTCCAACTTAGCCAAAGCCCAGGACTCTGCTTCCACGGACCCACACTTAGCCAAAGCCCAGAACTCTGCTTCCACGGACTCCCACTTAGCCAAAGCCCAGGACTCTGCTTCCACGGACTCCGCTTAGCGAAAGCCCAGGACTCTGCTTCCACGGACTCCCACTTAGCCAAAGCCCAGGACTCTGCTTCCACGGACTCAGCTTAGCCAAAGCCCAGGACTCTGCTTCCACGGACTCCGCTTAGCCAAAGCCCAGGACTCTGCTTCCACGGACTCCGCTTAGCCAAAGCCCAGGACTCTGCTTCCACGGACTCCCCCTTAGCCAAAGCCCAGGACTCTGCTTCCACGGACTCCCACTTAGCCAAAGCCCAGGACTCTGCTTCCACGGACTCCCACTTAGCCAAAGCCCAGGACTCTGCTTCCACGGACTCCCACTTAGCCAAAGCCCAGGACTCTGCTTCCACGGACTCCCACTTAGCCAAAGCCCAGGACTCTGCTTCCACGGACTCCCACTTAGCCAAAGCCCAGGACTCTGCTTCCACGGACTCCCACTTAGCCAAAGCCCAGGACTCTGCTTCCACGGACTCCGCTTAGCCAAAGCCCAGGACTCTGCTTCCACGGACTCCCACTTAGCCGAAGCCCAGGACTCTGCTTCCACGGACTCCGCTTAGCCGAAGCCCAGGACTCTGCTTCCACGGACTCCGCTTAGCCAAAGCCCAGGACTCTGCTTCCACGGACTCCCCCTTAGCCAAAGCCCAGGACTCTGCTTCCACGGACTCCCACTTAGCCAAAGCCCAGGACTCTGCTTCCACGGACTCCGCTTAGCCAAAGCCCAGGACTCTGCTTCCACGGACTCCCCCTTAGCCAAAGCCCAGGACTCTGCTTCCACGGACTCCCACTTAGCCAAAGCCCAGGACTCTGCTTCCACGGACACCCACTTAGCCAAAGCCCAGGACTCTGCTTCCACGGACTCCCACTTAGCCAAAGCCCAGGACTCTGCTTCCACGGACTCCCACTTAGCCAAAGCCCAGGACTCTGCTTCCACGGACTCCCACTTAGCCAAATCCCAGGACTCTGCTTCCACGGACTCCCACTTAGCCAAAGCCCAGGACTCTGCTCCCACGGACTCCCACTTAGCCAAATCCCAGGACTATGCTCCCACAGACTCCCACTTAGCCAAAGCCGAGGATTCTGCTCCCACGGACTCCCCCTTAGCCAAATCCCAGGACTATGCTCCCACAGACTCCCACTTAGCCAAAGCCGAGGATTCTGCTCCCACGGACTCCCACTTAGCCAAATCCCAGGACTATGCTCCCACAGACTCCCACTTAGCCAAAGCCCAGGACTCTGCTTCCACGGACTCCCACTTAGCCAAATCCCAGGACTCTGCTTCCATGGACTCCCACTTAGCCAAAGCCCAGGACTCTGCTTCCACGGACTCCCACTTAGCCAAAGCACAGGACTCTGCTTCCACGGACTCCCCCTTAGCCAAAGCCCAGGACTCTGCTCCCACAGACTCCCACTTAGCCGAAGCCCAGGACTCTGCTTCCACGGACTCCGCTTAGCCAAAGCCCAGGACTCTGCTTCCACGGACTCCGCTTAGCCAAAGCACAGGACTCTGCTTCCACGGACTCCCCCTTAGCCAAAGCCCAGGACTCTGCTTCCACGGACTCCCACTTAGCCAAAGCCCAGGACTCTGCTTCCACGGACTCCGCTTAGCCAAAGCCCAGGACTCTGCTTCCACGGACTCCCCCTTAGCCAAAGCCCAGGACTCTGCTTCCACGGACTCCCACTTAGCCAAAGCCCAGGACTCTGCTTCCACGGACTCCCACTTAGCCAAAGCCCAGGACTCTGCTTCCACGGACTCCCACTTAGCCAAAGCCCAGGACTCTGCTTCCACGGACTCCCACTTAGCCAAAGCCCAGGACTCTGCTTCCACGGACTCCCCCTTAGCCAAAGCCCAGGACTCTGCTTCCACGGACTCCCACTTAGCCAAAGCCCAGGACTCTGCTTCCACGGACTCCAACTTAGCCAAAGCCCAGGACTCTGCTTCCACGGACCCACACTTAGCCAAAGCCCAGGACTCTGCTTCCACGGACTCCCACTTAGCCAAAGCCCAGGACTCTGCTTCCACGGACTCCCACTTAGCCAAAGCCCAGGACTCTGCTTCCACTGACTCCATTTAGTCAAAGCCCAGGACTCTGCTCCCACGGACTCCCACTGAGCCAAAGCCCAGGACTCTGCTTCCACGGACTCCCCCTTTGCCAAAGCCCAGGACTCTGCTTCCACGGACTCCACTTAGCCAAAGCCCAGGACTCTGCTTCCGCGGACTCCCCCTTAGCCAAAGCCCAGGAATCTGCTTCCACGGACTCCCACTTAGCCAAAGCCCAGGACTCTGCTTCCACGGACTCCGCTTAGCCAAAGCCCAGTACTCTGCTTCCACGGACTCCGCTTAGCGAAAGCCCAGGACTCTGCTTCCACGGACTCCCCCTTAGCCAAAGCCCAGGACTCTGCTTCCACGGACTCCACTTAGCCAAAGCCCAGGACTCTGCTTCCACGGGCTCCCCCTTAGCCAATGCCCAGGACTCTGCTTCCACGGACTCCCACTTAGCCAAAGCCCAGGACTCTGCTTCCACGGACTCCGCTTAGCAAAAGCCGAGGACTCTGCTTCCATGGACTCCGCTTAGCCAAAGCCCAGGACTCTGCTTCCACGGACTCCGCTTAGCCAAAGCCCAGGACTCTGCTTCCACGGACTCCGCTTAGCCAAAGCCCAGGACTCTGCTTCCACGGACTCCGCTTAGCCAAAGCCCAGGACTCTGCTTCCACGGACTCCCACTTAGCCAAAGCCCAGGACTCTGCTTCCACGGAATCCGCTTAGCCAAAGCCCAGGACTCTGCTTCCACGGACTCCGCTTAGCCAAAGCCCAGGACTCTGCTTCCACGGACTCCACTTAGCCAAAGCCCAGGACTCTGCTTCCACGGACTCCCACTTAGCCAAAGCCCAGGACTCTGCGTCCACGGTCTCCCACTTAGCCAAAGCCCAGGACTCTGCGTCCACGGTCTCCCACTGAGTCAAAGCTCAGGACTCTGCGTCCACGGTCTCCCACTTAGCCAAAGCCCAGGACTCTGCTTCCACGGACTCCCACTTAGCCAAAGCCCAGGAATCTGCTTCCACGGACTCCGCTTAGCCAAAGCCCAGGACTCTGCTTCCACGGACTCCCACTTAGCCAAAGCCCAGGACTCCGCTTCCACGGACTCCCACTTAGCCAAAGCCCAGGACTCTGCTTCCACTGACTCCATTTAGTCAAAGCCCAGGACTCTGCTCCCACGGACTCCCACTTAGCCAAAGCCCAGGACTCTGCTTCCACGGACTCCACTTAGCCAAAGCCCAGGACTCTGCTTCCGCGGACTCCCACTTAGCCAAATCCCAGGACTCTGCTTCCACGGACTCCCACATAGCCAAAGCCCAGGACTCTGCTTCCACGGACTCCACTTAGCCAAAGCCCAGGACTCTGCTTCCGCGGACGCCCACTTAGCCAAAGCCCAGGACTCTGCTTCCACGGACTCCCACTTAGCCAAAGCCCAGGACTCTGCTTCCACGGACTCCCCCTTAGCCAAAGCCCAGGACTCTGCTTCCACGGACTCCCACTTAGCCAAAGCCCAGGACTCTGCTTCCACGGACTCCGCTTAGCCAAAGCCCAGGACTCTGCTTCCACGGACTCCCCCTTAGCCAAAGCCCAGGACTCTGCTTCCACGGACTCCCACTTAGCCAAAGCCCAGGACTCTGCTTCCACGGACTCCCACTTAGCCAAAGCCCAGGACTCTGCTTCCACGGACTCCGCTTAGCCAAAGCCCAGGACTCTGCTTCCACGGACTCCCACTTAGCCAAAGCCCAGGACTCTGCTTCCACGGACTCCACTTAGCCAAAGCCCAGGACTCTGCTTCCGCGGACTCCCACTTAGCCAAATCCCAGGACTCTGCTTCCACGGACTCCCACATAGCCAAAGCCCAGGACTCTGCTTCCACGGACTCCACTTAGCCAAAGCCCAGGACTCTGCTTCCGCGGACTCCCACTTAGCCAAAGCCCAGGACTCTGCTTCCACGGACTCCCACTTAGCCAAAGCCCAGGACTCTGCTTCCACGGACTCCCCCTTAGCCAAAGCCCAGGACTCTGCTTCCACGGACTCCCACTTAGCCAAAGCCCAGGACTCTGCTTCCACGGACTCCGCTTAGCCAAAGCCCAGGACTCTGCTTCCACGGATTCCCACTTAGCCAAAGCCCAGGACACTGCTTCCACGGACTCCCACTTAGCCAAAGCCCAGGACTCTGCTTCCACGGACTCCCACTTAGCCAAAGCCCAGGGCTCTGCTTCCACGGACTCCCACTTAGCCAAAGCCCAAGGACTCTGCTTCCACGGTCTCCCCCTTAGCCAAAGCCCAGGACTCTGCTTCCACGGACTCCCACTTAGTTAAAGCCCAGGACTCTGCTTCCACGGACTCCCACTTAGCCAAAGCCTAGGACTCTGCTTCCACGGACTCCCCCTTAGCCAAAGCCCAGGACTCTGCTTCCACGGACTCCCACTTAGCCAAAGCCCAGGACTCTGCTTCCACGGACTCCACTTAGCCAAAGCCCAGGACTCTGCTCCCACGGACTCACTTAGCCAAAGCCCAGGACTCTGCTTCCACGGACTCCACTTAGCCAAAACCCAGGACACTGCTTCCACGGACTCCACTTAGCCAAAGCCCAGGACTCTGCTTCCACGGATTTCCACTTAGCCAAAGCCCAGGACTCTGTTTCCACGGACTCCCACTTAGCCAAAGCCCAGGACTCTGCTTCCACGGACTCCCACTTAGCCAAAGCCCAGGACTCTGCTTCCACGGACTCCCACTTAGCCAAAGCCCAGGACTCTGCTTCCACGGACTCCGCTTAGCCAAAGCCCAGGACTCTGCTTCCACGGCCTCCCACTTAGCCGAAGCCCAGGACTCTGCTTCCACGGACTCCGCTTAGCCAAAGCCCAGGACTCTGCTTCCACGGACTCCGCTTAGCCAAAGCCCAGGACTCTGCTTCCATGGACTCCCCCTTAGCCAAAGCCCAGGACTCTGCTTCCACGGACTCCGCTTAGCCAAAGCCCAGTACTCTGCTTCCACGGACTCCGCTTAGCGAAAGATCAGGACTCTGCTTCCACGGACTCCCCCTTAGCCAAAGCCCAGGACTCTGCTTCCACGGATTCCCACTTAGCCAAAGCCCAGGACTCTGCTTCCACGGACTCCCACTTAGCCAAAGCCCAGGACTCTGCTTCCACGGACTCCCACTTAGCCAAAGCCCAGGACTCTGCTTCCACGGACTCCCACTTAGCCAAAGCCCAGGACTCTGCTTCCACGGTCTCCCCCTTAGCCAAAGCCCAGGACTCTGCTTCCACGGACTCCCACTTAGCCAAAGCCCAGGACTCTGCTTCCACGGACTCCGCTTAGCCAAAGCCCAGGACTCTGCTTCCACGGACTCCCCCTTAGCCAAAGCCCAGGACTCTGCTTCCACGGACTCCCACTTAGCCAAAGCCCAGGACTCTGCTTCCACGGACTCCCACTTAGCCAAAGCCCAGGACTCTGCTTCCACGGACTCCCACTTAGCCAAAGCCCAGGACTCTGCTTCCACGGACTCCCACTTAGCCAAAGCCCAGGACTCTGTTTCCACGGACTCCCCCTTAGCCAAAGCCCAGGACTCTGCTTCCACGGACTCCCACTTAGCCAAAGCCCAGGACTCTGCTTCCACTGACTCCATTTAGTCAAAGCCCAGGACTCTGCTCCCACGGACTCCCACTTAGCCAAAGCCCAGGACTCTGCTTCCACCGACTCCGCTTAGCCAAAGCCCAGGACTCTTGACCAGGTAGGCTTAAATCCTACCTACACGGTCGAATTCTCTGAGCTCCCAGCTGAATCACAAGCTGTAACTTGCTCCCGATTCAAAGTAGTGGAAAGAGGAAGCAATAAAGTGTGCCGACAGGCGTGAGTGCGAGAGAGAGTGGCGTGTAGGACTGGCAGAGCACGAGAGGAGTGAGTGAGCGAGGGAGTGAAGGGGGTAGGACTAGGAGGGGATGAGACAAGTGAGTGAGAGAGAGTGGGGGGTTGGACTGCGAGGTGACGAGAGGAGTGAGTGAGAGAGAGATTTGGAGTAGGACTGGGAAGGGACGAAATGAGTGAGTGAGAGAGAAAGAGTGGGGTGCAGGACTGGAGAGTACCAGGGGAGTCATTGAAAGAGAGAGAGTGGAGTTAGGACTGGAAGGGGAAGTGTAGAGTGAGTGAGAGAGAGAGTGGGGGTTAGTACTGGGATTGGACGAGCGGATTGAGTGACTGGGAGTGAGAGTGGGGGTTACGACTGGGAGGGGAAGTGAGGAGTGAGTGATTCGAAGAGAGAGTGGGGTAGGACTGGGAGGGGATGAGACTAGTGAGTGAGAGAGAGAGTGGTGTAGAACTGGGAGGGGATGAGATGAGTGTGCGTGTGTCAGAGCGTGGGGTTTAGGACAGGGAGGGGATGAGATGATTGAGTGAGGGAGAAAAAGGGTGTGGAGTAGTACTGGGTGTGGACGTGAGGAGTGACTGAGAGATTGGGAGACTGGGGTAGGACTGCGAGGGGACGGAAGCAGTGTGTGAGAGAGAGAGAGTGGGGTTTTGGACTGGGAGTGGATGAGAGGAGTGAGTGAGTGAGAGAGATTGTGGGGGTTAGGACTGGAGGGTACATGCGGAGTGAGTGAGATATTGGGAGTGTGTGGGTATGACTGGGAGTAAATGAGAGGAGGGAAAGAGACATAGTGGGCAGTAGGATTGGACGGGACTAGAGGAGTGAGTGAGAGAGAGAGTGGGGTTAGGACTCGGATGGGACGAAAGGAGTGAGAGAGAGAGTGGGCTGTATGTCTGGGAGGGGATGAGAGGAGTGAGTGTGAGAGAGCTGGGGGTAGGACTGGGATGGGCGAGAGATGTGTGTGTGAGAGAGTAGAGGTGAGAACGAGGAGGTGAAGAGAGGAGTGAGTGAGAGAGAGAGTGTCGGCTAGGACTGGGAGGGGACGTGAGGAGTGAGAGAGAGGGAGAGTGGGGTAAGATGGAGGGAGGCACAGTACACAGTAAAAACGAGACGACGTTTTTCAACACAGGAAAAAGCTACACTAGACTACAGACCAACTGCACGAGCTGGGCTTTAATTCTCCCTTGCCAAGATAAGTCAAGTCACTTTTATTGTCATTTCGACCATAACTGCCGGCACAGTACACAGTAAAAGCGAGACATCAGTTTTCAACACAGGAAAAAGCTACACTAGACTACAGACCAACTGCAAGAGCTGAGCATTTTCAGGACCAAGGTGTTGCATGATACAGTACAAAACCAGACTGAACTACGTCCTCTTGTTTGAATCTTCTCTATTCTCAATGGAAAAAGCTTATCTATCTCCCTCTTAATTTGAAATATCTCTATCTGGTGTCCCCTCAAGCTTCTACGCTCCAAAGAATAAAGGCATTCCACGCACCAACCACTCTCTGAGTGAAAGACATTCCTCTAATATCCCCCTTGAACTTCCCTCCCCTCACCTTAAAGCCATGTCCTCTTGTATTGAGCAGTGGTGCCCTGGGGAAGAGGCGCTGGCTGTCCACTCTGTCTATTCCTCTGAATACCTTGTACACCTCTACCATGGCTTCTCTTGTCCTTCTCTCCAGAGAGTAAAGCACTAGCTCGCTTAATCTTTGATCATCATGCACAATCTCTATACCAGGCAGCATCCCGGTAAATCTCCTCTGTTCCCTTTCCAATGCTTCCACATTGAGGCGACCAGAACTGGACACAATACTCCAAGTGTGGCCTAACCAGAGTTTTACAGAGCTGCATCATCACCCCTTGGCTCCTTAACTCTATCCATTGACTTAAGAAAGCCTACACCCTATAAGCTTTCGTAAAAACTCTAACTACCTGTGAGACAACTTTCAGGGATCTGTGGACACACCATGGTCGTTAAGGATTTGTAACTCACAATATTCTTTGCATTTCTGGTTAGATGCCAACTGCATTTTATTTGGCTTTGTGTCTGTACTCGGTACAGTATAACCATATAACAATTACAGCCCGGAAACTGGACATTTCGGCCCTTTTAGTCTCTGCCAGACACTTACTCTCACCTAGTCCCACCGACCTGCACTCAGCCCATAACCCTCCGTTCCTTTCCTGCCCATATACTTATCCAATTTTACTTTAAATAACATCACTGGAACTGCCTCTACCAGTTTCACTGGAAGCCTGTTCCACACAGCTACCACTCTCTGAGTAAAGAAATTCCCCCTCCTGTAAACCCTAAACTTTTGCCCCCTAAATCCTAACACATATCCTCTTTTATGAACCTCCTCTCGTCTCAATGGATAAAGTCTATCTATGTCAAATCTATCTATCCCCCTCATAATTTTAAATACCTCTATCAAGAACCCATTTGCAGAGGGAGACGTTCAGGCTTGGCAAGGTAGCATGAACGCCCAGCTCTTGGAGTTTGCTCTGCTACAAGCCACATGCTGATCTTGTGGCTGTATTATAAACATAATGTAATTGATTGTCTGGTGAGGATGATGCAATGGTCATGTGATGGTGGGGGTGAAGTAATTGCCCCGCCGGTGTGTGGTCAGGTGATGACACGTCCCAACAGGTATGAAACGGTGCAGAAGTGTGGGGCAGACACACACTCACACACACACACACACACACACACACACACACACACACACACACACACACACAGACACACATACTCTCACACACACACACACATACTCTCTCTCACACACACACACACACACACATACTCTCTCACATACACACACACACACACACAGACACACTCACACACACACACACATACACACTCACACACACACACACACACACACACACACACACACACACACACACACACACACACACACACACACACACACACACACCATGCATGGCGGATGATGCTGAAGGCAGATTTAACTCAGTTTACAAGTCTCGGCGCACAAATGCAGGTTCGCACTGTCAATATAAGCAAATAACAATTATAGCACCGAAACAGGACATCTTGTCCCTTCTAGTCCATGCCGAACCCTTATCCCCAGATCCCTCTGCGCCTCCACACTACCATCCATCCTGCCATTTACTTTGTACTATCCAATTTTACTTTAAATGAGAATACCAAAACTGCCCCGAACACTTTTACTGGAAGCTCGTTCCACACAGCTACCACTCTCTGAGTAAAGAAAGTCCCCCTCGTGTTAACCCTAAACTTGTGCCCCCTAACTCTCAACTCATGTCCTCTTGTTTGTATCTCCCCTACTCTCAATGGAAAAAGCCTATCCACGTCAACTCTATCCATCCCCCTCAGAATTTTAAATACCTCTATCTGGAGCCCCCTCAAGCTTCTCTGCTCCAAAGACTAAAGGCATTCCACGCACCAACCACTCTCTCAGTGAAAAGCCTTCCACTAATATACTCCTCTGACCTTAAAGCCACGTCCTCTTGTACTGAGCAGTGGTGCCCTGGGGAAGAGGCGCTGGCTGTCCACTCTGTCTATTCCTCTTAATATCTTGGACACCTCTATCATGTCTACTCTCATCATCCTTCTCGCCAAAGAGTAAAGCACTAGCTCCCGTAATCTCTGATCATAATGCACACTCTCTAAACCAGGAAGTATCCTGTTAAATCTCCTCTGTTGCCTTTCCAATGCTTTGTCCTTCCAAAGTGTAGCACTTCACTCTTCTCCGGGTTGAACTCCATCTGCCACATCTCACCCTCTTCTGCATCCCATCAATGTCTCTCTGCCATTTTTGACAATCCTCTACACTCTCCACAACAACACCAAACTTTTGTCTCGGCTGCAAACTTGCCAACCCACCCTTCTACCAAGACACCATGGTCGTTAAGGATTTGTAAATCGCAAGATTCTTTGCATTTCTGGTTAGATGCCAACTTCATTTCATTTGGCTTTGTATCTGTGCTCGGTACATTATAACCATGTAACAATTACAGCATGGAAACAGGACATCTCGGCACCTCTAGTCCGTGCCGAACACTTACCCTCACTTTGTCCCACCGACCTGCACTCAGCCCATAACCCTCCATACCTTTCCTTTCAATATACCTATCCAATTTTACTTTAAATAACAACACTGAAACTGCCTCTACCAGTTCCCCTGGTAACATGTTCCACACAGCTACCACTCTCTGAGTAAAGCAATTCCCCATTGTGTTAACACTAAACTTTTCCACCCTAAATCCCTACAAATGTACTCTTTTATGAAACTCCTCTCGTCTCAATGGATAAAGTCTATCTATGTCAAATCTATCTATCCCCCTCATAATTTTAAATACCTCTATCAAGGACTAATTTGCAGAGGGAGACTTTCAGGCTTGGCAAGGTAGCATGAACGCCCAGCTCTTGGAGTTTGCTGTGTTACAAGCCAGATGCTGATCTTGTGGCTGTCTTATAAACATAATGTAATTGATTGTCTGGAGAGGATGATGCAATGGTCATGTGATGGTGGGGGTGAAGTAATTGCCCCGCCGGTGTGGTCAGGTGATGACACGTCCCAACAGGTATGAAACGGTGCTGAAGGGTGGGGCAGACACACACTCACACACACACACACGCACACACACACACACACACACACACACACACACACATACTCTCTCACACAAACACACACACACACACACACTCACACACACACACACACACACAGACACACTCACACACACACACACACACACACACACACACACACACACACACACACACACACACACACACACACACACATGGTCGTTAAGGATATGTAAATCACAATATTCTTTGCATTTCTGGTTAGATGCCAGCAGCATTTCATTTGGCTTTGTGTCTGTACTCGGAACAGTATAACCATATAACAATTACAGCATGGAAACAGGACATCTCGGCCTTTCTAGTCCGTGCCAAACACATACTCTCACCTAGTCCCATTGGACCATATAACCATATCACAATTACACACGGAAACAGGCCGTCTCGGCCCTTCTAGTCCGTGCCGAACGCTTACTCTCACCTAGTCCCACTGGCCCACATAACCATATCACAACTACAGCATGGAAACAGGCCATCTCGGCCCTTCTAGTCTGTGCCGAACGCTTACTCTCACCTAGTCCCACTGGCCCATATAACCATATCACAATTACACACGGAAACAGGCCATCTCGGCCCTTCTAGTCCGTGCCGAACGCTGACTCTCACCTAGTCCCACTGGCCCATATAACCATATCACAATTACAGCACGGAAACAGGCCATCTCGGCCGTTCTAGTCTGTGCCGAGCGCTTACTCACACCTTGGCCCACCGACCTGGACTCTGCGCATAACCCTCCATTCCTTTCCTGTCCATATACCTATCCAATTTTACTTTAAATGACAATACCGAACCTGCCTCTAACGCTTCTGCTGAAAGCTCATTCCACACAGCTGCCACTCTCAGATTAAAAAACCTTCCGCTACTATCCACGTTGAACTTCCCTCCCCTCACCTTAAAGTCATGTCCTCTCGTACTGAGCAGTGGTGCCCTAGGGAAGGGGCACTGACTGTCCTCTCTGTCTTTTTCCCGTCCATATACCTATCCAATTTTACTTTAAATAACAACACCTGAACTGCCTCTACCACTTCTACTGGAAGCTCGTTCCACACAGCTACCACTCTCCGAGTAAAGCAATTCCCCTTCGTGTTAACCCGAAACTTTTGCCGTCTAACTCCCAACTCATGTACTCTTATTTCATCTCCCCTCGTCTCAATGGAATAAGCCTATCGATGTCAAATCTATCTATCCCCCTCATAATTTTAAATACCTCTATTAAAGATCCAGTTGCAGAGGGAGGTGTTCAGGCCCAGTAGGCTCAGCTTCCAATTAGTTGGTGAACTACAAGTCTGTGTCTTTATTGAACCGGGGAAAACCCTTTTCTCCTTATTAGGGAGAGTGCGAGCCTGTGGTATGTCGAATACCGGGTGAATGAGTAGAATCTGGGGTTCTGTGTCCTTATTGATGATTGGCTGCACACTTGAGAGCTCGGTGGGGGTGCGATGATTTTTGCGGGAGGGGGTGAGAAAAGCTTTTCTGCTGCATGTGCAAGGGGCTTGTTCTTTGAACGGGTGGGAGTGGGACGTTCTGGACCATCTCACGAGCAGAGCCACCAAGCTGTCTCTGAATGTGAACAAAACAAAGGTGTCCGCCTGGCGGAGAATTTCACCCGGTCCCTCGACACCAGCTCGACAGCAAAGAAAGCCCAGCAGCGTCTCAACTTTCTGCGAAGGCTGAGGAAAGTCCGTCTCCCACCACCCCCCCCCCCATCCTCATCACCTTCTACAGGGGTTGTATAGAGAGCATCCCGAGCAGCTGCATCACTGCCTGGTTCGGAAATTGCACCGTCTCGGATCACAAGACCCTGCAGCGGATAGTGAGGTCAGCTGAGAAGATCATCGGGGTCTCTCATCCCGCCTTCACGGACAATTACACGACTCGCTGCATCCGCAAAGCAAGCAGCATTATGAAGGACCCCACGCGCCCCTCATACAAACTCTTCTCACTCCTGCCGTCTGGGAAAAGGCTCCGAAACATTCGGGCTCTCACGACCAGACTGTGTAACAGTTTCTTCCCCAAAGCCATCAGACTCCTCAATACCCAGAGCCTGGACTGACACCTTACTGTCCTATTGTCATGTTTATTATTTATTGTAATGCCTGTACTTTCTGTGCACTGTATGCAGTCCTGGGTAGGTCTGTAGTCTCGTGCACTTTCTCTGTGTTATTTTTGATTTAGTTCAGTCGACATAACGCAGGCTCTCACTCTCTCTCCTGAATAAGGGAAATAGAGGTGTCCCCGTTTCAATAAAGTCACAGACTCACACTACCCCAAAGGGTACTCGTTCATCCACAAACTCGACGTAAAGCAGGTTCTCCCACCCTCAGCAGGGAAAACGTGCTGTCCCCATTTCAGCAGAAGGGGAGTCATAACAAAGTACCCGCTGATGTACGATGTTAAAAGTCTTGTTGCGTCATTTTTTTTCCTGAGCTCTGCGCCGACAGTCGGCGCCAGAAATCCCCAGATCTCTGCACGCAGACACACACCCGGACACACACAGACACACACACAGCCACACAAACACACACACACACACACACACACACACACACACACACACACACACACACACACATACACACACACACTCACACACACACACACACATACACACACACACTCACACACACACACACACACACACAAACACACACACACACACACACACATACACACACACACACACAGACACACACACACACAGCCACACAAACACACACACACACACACACACACACACACACACACACACACACACACACACACACACACACACAGACACACACTCGGACACACACACAGACACACACACACACATACAGACACACACACACACACACACACACACACAGACACACACACACACACACACACACACACACAGACACACACACACACACACACACACACACACACACACACACACACACACACACACACACACACATTTATTACGCTGGCCTTAGGAGTTTGTAAAATTCAGGAAAATAAAAAGAAAGAGGGGTTTCAAGAAAGTTTAGCTGAAAATAAATATCGCTTTCTTTTCAAGGAAAGTCGGCTGAAACTCATTATCTACTAAATAGAGCGTTGATAATTCGATGCGCAACTTGCTGATCCCGCTCACGTACCGGGAGATCGAGATATAATACTTTTCTTTAAACGCAGGTATGAAGAATCGAGAATAGGTTGAGTGAACTCGGCCTTTCCTCTTTGGAGAATGAGAGGTGACAGATGAGGATGATGATATGCAGGTCTGAGAGAGGCATTTATCGTGTGGTTAGTCTGAGGCTTTTTCCCCGGGGCTGAAATGGTTGCCACAAGAGGACACAGGTTTAAGGTGCTGGGGAGTAGGTACAGAGGGGATGTTGGGGGTAAGTTTTTCACTCAGAGAGTGGTGCGAGTGTGGAATGGGCTGCCGGCAACGGTGGTTTTGGGGGAATACGATAGGGTCTTTTAAGAGACTCCTGGGCAGATACATGGAAATTAGAAAAATAAAGGGCTATAGGTAACCCCGGGCAATTTCTAAGATAAAGACGTGTTGGGCACAGCTTCGTGTGTTAAAGTGCCTGTACTGCGCTGTAGGGTTTCTATGTTTCTAAATCAGGCGACGTTCTGGTCAATGCCCGGAGTCAACGGGAGCCTCTCGTCCGCTCCCTGTGAGAGACGCACCGAACTCTAATCTCTCTCCTCTCTCCGCCCCGCCGCTCACTCACAGACACAACATAGGAATCAGCCGTGCGTTGTCAGCCTGTCTCCTGAACGTCTGTGGAACGGGAACAGAATGTGCCAACCGGTCTCCGCCTTGTGGAGTGAACAAGGACGGGCACCGCCCTCCGGAGCACCTCCTTCCCAGCGCCCCGAGTCTCTGACCGTGTCTTTGCTGACGTGTCCAGTGGCATCTCTCCACATAAATACGCCGGCCGTCTCGGGGGGAGCTTATTCCTGCGTGAACAGGCGCTCCTGAACGATCTGCATCCACGGGCAACTTCCAACATGACTCCTTCCGTGAAAACCTTCGCCCTCCTCTCCATCCTGTTGGTGCTCGCTTACTGCGTGGCTCCGGGGGAACCTCGAAGGTAAGTTCTTGTCTCAATTTTGGCTTCTCGCGTGTCGGGACCCTCGTTCCGTGGTGCGAGGGGAGGGGGGAGTTGGAGAGGGTTTGGGGGCCCGGGAGCTGTGGCGGGTCAGAGAGAGACACTGGGAGGATAGGACTAATTTAGTGCGCTGCAGTAGACGGCCGCTGATAAGGTGGAGACTGAGAGGCCATAAGACACACCAGTAGAGTTAGGCCGCTCAGCCCGTCGCCTCTGCTGCACCACCCCGCCATGGCTGATCGCGGGTTCCACTCAAACACGTAAACCTGTCTTGTCGCCATATCCTTTGATGCCCTGATCGATCAGGGAACTACCAATTTCTGCTTTGAGTATTCACACGGTATTGGCCTCTACAACCGCCTGTGGCACCGCGTTCGTCAGTTTCACTATCCTCCGCCTGAAGGAAATTCCTCCTTATTTTCTGAAGGGTCCTCCCTCAGATTCGCGGCTGTGAACCCCTAGTTTTGCAGATCCACCCTATCTAGTCCTTTTCAGTCGGTTTCATTGCGAGTCACTCTCCCCTCCTCTCGTATTCTTCTAAACCCCAGTGAGTCCGGGCTCAAAGCTGCCAATCGCTCCTCATCTGTTAACCCGTTCATTCCCTGAATCTTCCCCGTGAACCTGCTCTGCACTCTCTCCAATGACGACCCATCTCCTGCCTCTGAATTCCCTTCAATCAAATGCGATACTGGTACATCCGATTGACGCTTCTCCCTCTCAGACTGCAGAGTGAATTCAATCCTATTGTGATCGCTGATCCCGAAGGGTTCCTTTACCTTAAACTCCCTAATGAAATCCGGATTATGACACAAAACCACAACACAGAAACAGGTCAGATTGTATAAATGTCTCCTTTATTCCTCGGAAGGTAGAAGATTGAGAGGGTATTTGAGGGGAGGTGTACAGGATGATGAGGGTATATACTGGGTAAATGTGAGCTGGAGGGGAATTTTCTTCACTCAGAGGGCCGACAGATCGAGGGAAAGGTCGCCGGCGCCAGCACTCCGTGCCAACCTGATTTGTAAATCTGAGGGACATTTGTATCGGTACACGGTTGGCAGGCGTCTGGAGGGCGATGGTCCCGGGGCAGATCGAAGGAAGCAGGCGCGTTAAATGGTTCAGCATCGACTGTTTGGGCCGAGGGCCTGTGTTGCTTCGGACTTTCATTTATGAATCTCTCACCCTCTCTCTTCCCTTCCCGATCTTCCCCTCACTCACTCACTCCTCTCGTCCCCTCCGAGTCCTACCCCGCATCTCTCTAACTCTCTTTCCTCTCGTCTCCACCCAGTTCTACCACCCACTCTCTCTCTCTCTAACTACACTCGTCCCCTCCAGTCTTACACACGCTCTTTCCCTCTCACTCACTCCACTCAACCTTTCCCAGTCCTACCCCCACACACTCTCTCTCACACATCTCGTCCCCTCACAGTCCTACACCTCAACCTCTCTCTCTCACTCATTCCTCTCGTCCACCCCCAGTCCTACCCCCCGCTCACTCTCTCCATCACACGGCACTCATCACTTCCCAGTCCTAACCCCCACTCTCTGACACACACACTCTCCTCTCATCCACTCCCAGGCCTATCACACCACTCTCTCTCTCTCTCTCACTCCCTCCACTCGTCCCCTCCAGTCCTACCCCCAATATTTCTCTCTCTCACTCCTCTCGTCCCCTCCCAGTCCGAGCTCCACTCTCTCACTCTCTCACTCCTCTTATCCCCCTGTCCTACACTCCAAATACTCTCTCTCACTCACTCCTCTCGTCCCCTCCCAGGCCTATCACACCACTCACTCTCTCTCTCACTCACTCCACTCGTCCCCTCCCAGTCCTACCCCCAGTCTTTCACTCACACATCACGTCCCCTCCCAGTCCTACCCCTCACTCTCACTCACTCACTCCTCTCGTCCACTCCCAGTCCTACCCCTCACTCTCTCTCTCACTCACTCCTCTCGTCCCCTCCCAGTCCTACCCCTCACTCTCTCTCTCACTCACTCCTCTTATCCCCCCTGTCCTACCCTCCAAATACTCTCTCTCACTCACTCCTCTCATCCCCTCCCAGGCCTACCCCTCACTCTCTCACTCACTCACTCCTCTCGTCCATCGCCCGTCCTACCCCCCACTCTCTCTCTCTCTAACTACACTCGTCCCCTCCTGTCCTACACACGCTCTTTCTCTCTCACTCACTCCACTCAATCTTTCCCAGTCCTACCCCCACACACTCTCTCTCACACATCTCGTCCCCTCACAGTCCTACACCTCACCCTCTCTCTCTCACTCATTCCTCTCGTCCACCCCCAGTCCTACCCCCCACTCTCTCTCTCCATCACACTGCACTCATCACTTCCCAGTCCTAACCCCCACTCTCTGACACACACACTCTCCTCTCATCCCCTCCCAGGCCTATCACACCACTCTCTCTCTCACTCCCTCCACTCGTCCCCTCCAGTCCTACCCACAATATTTCTCTCTCTCACTCCTCTCGTCCCCTCCCAGTCCGAGCTCCACTCTCTCACTCTCTCACTCCTCTTATCCCCATGTCCTACCCTCCAAATACTCTCTCTCACTCACTCCTCTCGTCCATCGCCAGTCCTAACCCCAATCTCTCCCTCACACACTCCTCTCATCAACTCCCTGTCCTAACCCACACTCTCTCTCTCACTCACTCCTCTCGTCCCCTCCCAGTCCTACCCCTCACTCTCTCTCTCACTCACTCCTCTCGTCCCCTCCCAGTCCTACCCGCAGACTTTCACTCACACATCTCGTCCCCTCCCAGTCCTACCCCTCACTCTCACTCACTCACTCCTCTCGTCCCCTCCCAGTCCTAACCCTCACTCTCTCTCTCACTCACTCCTCTCGTCCCCTCACAGTCCTACCCCTCACTCTCTCTCTCACTCACTCCTCTTATCCCCCCTGTCCTACCCTCCAAATACTCTCTCTCACTCACTCCTCTCATCCCCTCCCAGGGCTACCCCTCACTCTCTCACTCACTCACTCCTCTCGTCCATCGCCAGCCCTACCCCCCACTCTCTCTCTCCATCACACTCCACTCATCACTTCCCAGTCCTAACCCCCACTCTCTGACACAAACACTCTCCTCTCATCCCCTCCCAGGCCTATCACACCACTCTCTCTCTCACTCACTCACTCCACTCGTCCACTCCAGTCCTACCCCCAATATTTCTCTCTCTCACTCCTCTCGTCCCCTCCCAGTCCGAGCTCCACTCTCTCACTCTCTCACTCCTCTTATCCCCCTGTCCTACCCTCCAAATACTCACTCCTCTCGTCCCCTCCCAGTCCTACCCCTCACTCTCTCTCTCACTCACTCCTCTGGTCCCCTCCAGTCCTACCCCCAATCTCTCCCTCACTCACACCTCTCGTCCATCGCCAGTCCTACCCCCCACTCTCTCTCTCTCCATCACACTCCACTCATCACTTCCCAGTCCTAACCCCCACTCTCTGACACACACACTCTCCTCTCATCCCCTCCCAGGCCTATCACACCACTCTCTCACTCACTCACTCACTCCACTCGTCCCCTCCAGTCCTACCCCCAATCTCTCCCTCACTCACTCCTCTCATCAACTCGCTGTCCTAACCCACACTCTCTGACACTCACACACTCCGCTGGTCCCCTCCCAGTCCTACCCCAACACTCTCTCTCTCACTCACTCCTCTCGTCCCCTCCCAGTCCTACCCCTCACTCTCTCTCTCACTCACTCCTCACGTCCACCCTCAGTCCTACCCCCAATCTCTCCCTCACTCACTCCTCTCATCAACTCGCTGTCCTAACCCACACTCTCTGACACTCACACACTCCTCTCATCCCCTCCCAGGCCTACCGACCACTCACACACTCCGCTGGTCCCCTCCCAGTCCTACCCCAACACTCTCTCTCTCACTCACTCATCTCGTCCCTTCCCAGTTCTACCTCCCACTCTCTCACTCTCTCACAGATCTCTTCCCCTCCCTGTCCTACCCTCCAAATTCTCTCTCACTCACTCCCTTCCTTCCCTCCCAGTTCTACCCGCTACTCTCTCACACACTCCTCACGTCCCCTTCCAGTCCTAACCCCACTCTCTCACTCACTCCACTCGTCCCTTCCCAGTCCTACCCCCACTCTCTCCTTCTCTCACTCCTCTCGTCCCCTCCCAGTCCTAGCTCCACTCACTCTCTCACTCCTCTTCTCCTCCCTTTCCTACACTCCAAATACTCTCTCTCACTCACTCCTCTCATCAACTCCCAGTCCTAACCCCCACTCTCTGACACACACACACTCCGCTCGTCCCCTCCCAGTCCTATTCCCAATATTTTTCTCTCACTCACTCCTCTAGTCCCTTCCCAGTCCTACCTCCCACTCTCTCACTCTCTCACAGATCTCTTCCTCTCCCTGTCCTACCCTCTAAATTCTCTCTCACTCACTCCCTTCGTCCCCTCCCAGTTCTACCCCCTACTCTCTCACACACTCCTCTAGTCCCCTACCAGTCCTAACCCCACTCTCTCTCACTGACTCCACTAGTCCCCTCCAGTCCTACCGCCCAGTATCTCACTCTCACTCCTCTCATCTCCTCCCAGTCCTACCCCTACACTCCCAATCTCTCACTCACTCCTCACGTCCCCTCCTAGTCATAACCACACTTTTTCTATCAATCACTCCTCTCGTCCACTCCCAGTCCTACCCCCAATCTCTATCACACTCACTCCTCTCGTCCACTCCCAGTCCTACCCCCACTCTTTCTCTTTCACTCACTCCACTCATCCTTTCCCAGTCTTAACTCCACTCTCTCACTAACTCACTCCTCTGGTCCCCTCCCAGTCCTAATCCCCACTTTATCTCTCACACACTCCACTTGTCCCCTGCTGTCCTACCCCCAATAATTCTCTCTCGCTCTCTCCTCTCGTCCCCTCCCATTCCTACCCCCCAGTCTCTCTCTCACTCACTCGTCTCGAGCCTTCCCACTCCTGCCCCCCACTCTCTCACTCACTCCTCTCCTCCACTCCCAGTCCTACCACCCACTCTCTCTCTCACAGACTCCTCTCGTCCCCTCCCAGTCCTATCCCCACACTTCCTCTCACATACACACCTCTCGTCCCCTCCCAGTCCAACCACCCACTGTCAGTCACTCACTCACTCCTCCCGTCCTCTCCCAGTCCAACCCCCCCCTCTCCCTCTCACTCACTTCTCTCGCCTACTCCCAGTCCAACCCCCACTCTCTCACTCACTCACTCACTCGTCTCGTCCCCTCCCAGTCCTACCCCCTTTACTCCCTCTCTCACTCACTCCTTTCGTGCCCTCCCTATCCTACACCCCACTCTCTCACGCACTCACTCTTGTCTGCACACTTCATTGCTTCCTCTCTCCCCTCCTTCCCTCCTACCTCTGACTGCCCACTCCCCCTCCCCCTCATTCTCACTCTCCCCCTTCCCTTTCCCTGACTCCAACAACCCATCCCGTACTCTCTCCCTTTCCCTCGTCCTCTTTCCTCACCCTCCCACCAACTCACAGTTCCTCTCACTATCTTTCTCTCTCCCGCTCACGAACTCTCTTCATATCTCCCAGTTACCGTCAACTACTCTTCGGCGGCCATCAGTTGAAATGTCGTATCTTTGGAGGAACGTGTGCGGCGGAATGCGCCGGGCATTTCCTCTACGAAGATGTCTGCCCCGGATCCTATTTCTGCTGTGTTTAGACCCCCGAGGAGTCTCCAGCGCACTGCTCTCTCAGACGGTTCCAGAGAGACCCCCGGCCTCCCTGAAAGTTACCCGGAAATAAAGCAGTGCTGCTGAACAGTCTCAGCCATATCGTCGACTGTTTATTCCACTCCACGGGCTCCGCCTGACCTGCCGAGTGGGCGGAGAGGGATGCGTTGGGGTTAGGGAGGGGTGCGCATTGGAGGGAGGAGGGTTCCGTTACTGGGAGGGCGGAAACGGGACAAAGTGGGGTTCCGCGGGAGTTGCCCCTCTCGCTGACAGGGGGAACTGGAGCGGCTGTCGGCGGGAATTGCCTGGGAAGTCGGGGAGGGGGCCAGCGGCAGATGGGAGGGATGGACGTGAAAGGGAGTGAGGGGTGAAGGAGTGTGGAGGGAATTCCGGGGGTGATGATGAAGGAGAGGACGAGGAGAGGGGAGGCAGGAGGAGGGATGAGGGGTGATTTGTTTGACGGACAGGGGTCACCGGCATTTCACCAACCCCAAGTGGGTAGTGAATTACACCCTTCCCTCTCCGCTCGACTCCTCCCTCTATACTTACCACCCTCTCCTCTTCTCCCTCGCCGTCCCTCTCTATAAATCTTCTCTCCTTTTTCGCTCCTTCACCCACCTTCCTCACTCGTCTCTTTCTCCACTCTTCTTTCAACCTCCCCGCTCCCAACTCTCTCTGTCTTTCTCGCCCGTTACCCTTCCACCCCATTCACTCCCTTTCAACCCTCTCTTTCGAACTCTCTCCTTCTCTCCCCGGCTTCCCCTTTCGCTTTACCCCCCTGTCTCCCCCTCTACATCTCTCCCTTCCAGCAACTCAACCTTTCGTCTCATCAATCTCTTCATCTCCCCTCTATTCCTTCCCCTTTCTGCCACACTTTGCTCTTTATCCCCTCTCTCCCTTAACCCATCCCTCCCTCTCTCTCCCTCCATCCACACTCTCCCCTTTCCCTCTGTCTATCTCTCCCTATCCACGCCCCATGCATCCCCACTCTCCCTTCCCTCTGCCTATCTCTCACTATTCACTACATACATCCCTACCCTTCCCTTTCCCTGTATCCATCTCTCACTATCCACTCTCCATCCCCACTCTCCCCTTTCCCTCTATCCATCTCTCCCTATCCACTCCCTTCATCCCCACTCTCCCTTTTCCATCCCTCTCACTATCCACTCTCCATCCCCACTGTCCCTCTGTCCATCTCTCCCTCTCCCTTTATCCCCACTCTCCCCTTTCCCTGTATCTCTCCCTCTCCGCTCTCCCTCTTTTCCCACTCTACAATTGCCTATCTCTCCCTATCCTCTCTCCCACCTTCCCCACTCTCCCCTTTCACTGGCTAATTTTCACTCTCTACTCTCCCTTCATCCCCACTCTTCCCTTTCCCTCTGTCTATCTCTCTCTATCCACTCTACTACCTTCCCCACTCACCTTTCCCTCTGTCTATCTCTTCCTATCCACTCTCCCTTTATCCCCACTCTCCTCTTTCCCTCTATCTCTCCCTCTCTGCTCTCCCTCTTTTCCCACTCTACAATTTCCCTCTGTCCATCTTTCCCTATCCACTCTCCCTATATCCCCACTCCCCCCTTTCCCTCTGTCTATCTCTCTCTATCCACTCTCCTACCTTCCCCACTCACCTTTCCCTCTGTCTATCTCTTCCTATCCACTCTCCCTTTATCCCTACTCTCCAGTTTCCCTCTGTCTATCTCCCTCTCTCCACTCTCACTTCTATCCCACTCTCCCCTCTCCCTGACCATCTCTCCCTCTCCACTCTCCCTTCATCCCCACTCTCCCCTTTCCCTCTGTCTACTCCCAACATTTTGTGTCCGTATTCCGGACGGGTGTGCAAAGGTTTGGGACAACTGTACAACTGCGCCACACTGGGTTGAGTAAAGCTTTGTCAAGTAGATGGGAAAGGGTCTATAATGCTTTGGTATTCAGTTGGGACTGCTGACTCATCGTGATATTTATAAATAACCTGGATGAGGAAGTGGAGGAATGGGATTGTGAGTTTGCTGATGACACAAAGGTTGGAGGTGTTGTCGATAGTGTGGAGGGCTGTCGGATGTTACAGCGGTATATTGATAGGATGCACTACTGGGCTGAGAAGTCGCAGATGGAATTCAACCCAGAGAAGTGAGAGGTGGTTCATTTTGGTAGGTCAAATATGATTGAGTCACTACAGGAGGGACGTGGAAGCCATAGAAAGGGTGCGGAGGAGATTTACAAGGATGTTGCCTGGATTGAGTTTAGGAGCCGAGAGGTAATGTTATAGCTCTATAGGACCCTGGTCAGACCCCACTTGGAGTACTGTGCTCAGTTCTGGTCACCTTACTGCAGGAAGGATGTGGAAGCCATAGAAAGGGTGCGGAGGAGATTTACAAGGATGTTGCCTGGATTGAGTTTAGGAGCCGAGGGGTAATGTTACAGCTCTATAGGACCCTGGTCAGACCCCACTTGGAGTACTGTGCTCAGTTCTGGTCGCCTCACTACAGGAAGGACGTGGAAGCCATAGAAAAGGTGCGGAGGAGATTTACAAGGATGTTACCTGGATTGCGGAGCGTGCCCTGTGAGAATAGGTTGAGTGAACTCGGCCTTTTCTCCTCGGAGCGACGGAGGATCAGAGGTGACCCGATAGAGGGGTACAAGATGATGAGAGGCATTGATGGTGTGGATAGTCAGAGGCTTGTCCCCAGGGCTGAAATGCCCAGCACGAGAGGGCACAATTTTAAAAGGGGCTTGGAAGTAGGTACAGAGGAGATGTCGGGGGTAAGTTTTATTACGCAGAGGGTGGTGAGTGCGGGGAATGGGCTGCCGGCGGCGGAGGTGGAGGCGGAAACGGGAGGGTCTTTCAGGAGACTCCTGGATGGCTACATG
The DNA here is from genome assembly GCF_030144855.1 of Hypanus sabinus. Taxonomy (NCBI): domain Eukaryota; kingdom Metazoa; phylum Chordata; class Chondrichthyes; order Myliobatiformes; family Dasyatidae; genus Hypanus; species Hypanus sabinus. The sequence goes on from NW_026779734.1 coordinate 43,434, forward strand.
GATCTTAGAGAAATAGACGGCTGTGGGAAAGCCGAGGTAGTTCTGAGGTCGCGTCACGGTCACACACGGGGTGTGTCAAGGGTCAGCGGGACATCGGTGCACAAGGGGAGGACGCGCACACACACAGATTGACACCCTTCGTGCATGGCGGATGATGGTGAAGGCAGATTTAACTCAGGTATCAGGTCTCGGCGCACAGAGTTGATAATTCAATGCACACACACACACACACACACACACACACACCCCGCATAACCGTCCATCCCTTTCCTGTCCATATACCTATCCAATTTTACTTTAAATGACAATACCGAACCTGCCTCTAACACTTCTACCAGAAGCTCTTTCCACACAGCTACCACTCTCTGAGTAAAGAAACTCCCCCTCGCGTTATCTCTAAACCTTTGCCCCCTAACTCCCAACTCATGTCCTCTTGTTTGAATCTCCCCTACTCTCAATGGAAAAAAGCCTATCTACGTCAACTCTATCTATCCCCCTCATAATTTTAAATACCTCTATCAAGTCCCCCCTCAACCTTCTACGCTCCAAAGAATAAAGACCTAACTTGTTCAACCTTTTCCTGTTGACTTAGGTGCTGAAACCCAGGTAACATTCCGGTAAATCTCCTCTGTACTCTCTCTATTTTGTTGACATCTTTCCTATAATTCGGTGACCAGAACTGTACACAATACTCCACATTCGGCCTCACCAATGCCTTGTATAATTTTAACATTATATCCCAACTCCTGTACTCAATGCTCTGATTTATAAAGGCCAGCAAACCAAAAGCTTTCTTCACCGTCCTATCCACATGAGATTCCACCTTCAGGGAACTATGCACCATTATTCCGAGATCACTCTGTTCTACTGCATTCCTTAATGCCCTACCATTTACGAAGAATGTCCTATTTGGATTATTCTTACCAAATATAGCACCTCACACTTATCAGGATTAACCTCCATCTGCTATCGTTCAGCCCACTCTTCTAACTGGCATAAATCTCTTTGCAAGTTTGAAAACCTACTTCATTATCCACAACGCCACCTACCTTAATATCATCTGCATACTTACCAATCCAATTTACCACCCCATCATCCAGATCATTAATGTATATGACAAACAATATTGGACCCCGTACAGATCCCTGAGGCACATCACTAGTCACCGGCCTCCATCCGGATAAACAATTATCCACCACTACTCTCTGGCATCTCCCATCCAGCCACTGTTGAATCCATTTTACTACTTCAATATTAATACCTAACGATCGAACCTTCCTAACTAACCTTCCGTGTGGAAACTTGTCAAAGGCCTTACTGAAGTCCATATAGACAACATCCACTGCTTTACCCTCGTCAACTTTCCTCGTAACCTCTTCAAAAAATCAATAATATTTGTCAAACATGACCTTCCACGCACGAATCCATGCTGACTGTTTCTAATCAGACACTGTCTATCCAGTTTATTATATATACCATCTCTAAGAATACTTTCCATTAATTTACACACCACTGACGTCAAACCGACAGGCCTATAATTGCTCAGTTTACTCTTAGAACCCTTTTTTAAACAATGGAACCACATGAGCAATATGCCAATCCTCCGGCACCATCCCCGTTTCCAATGACATTTGAAATATCTCTGTCAGAGCCCCTGCTATTTCTACACCATCTTCCCTCAAGGCCATAGGGAATATTCTGTCAGGACCCGGAGATTTATCCCCTTTTATATTTCTTAATACTGCCAGTACTTCCCCTTCTTTAATTGTTGTTTCCATATCTTCCCTACTTGTTTCCCACACCTTACACAATTCAATATCCTTCTCCTTAGTGAATACCGAAGAAAAGAAATTGTTCAAAATCTTCCCCATCTCTTTCAGCTCCACACATAGCTGTCCACTCTGATTCTCTAAGGGACCAATTTTATCCCTCATTATCCTTTTGCTATTAATATAACTGTAGAAACCCTTCGGATTTAATTTCACCTTACTTGCCAAGCAACCTCGCATCTTCTTTTAGCTTTTCTAATTTTTTTCTTAATATTCTATTTACATTCTTTATATTCCTCGAGCACCTCATATACTCCACGCTGCCTATATTTATTATAGATCTTCCCTCTTTATCCTACCCAAATTTCCAGTATCCCTTGAAAACCATGACGCTCTCAAACTTTTAACCTTTCCATTCATCCTAAAAGGAACATAAAGGTTCTGTACCCTCCAAATCTCACCTTTAAATGACCTCCATTTCTCTATTACATCCTTCGCCTAAAACAAATTGTCCCAATCCATTCCTTCTGTCTTTTCGCTCCTCAAAGTTCGACTTTCTCCAATCAAAAATCTTAACCCTGGGCCCAGTCCTATCCTTCTTCATAATTATATTGAAACTAATGGTATTGCGATCACTGGACCCGAAGTGCTCCCCAACACATACCTCCGTCACCTGACCTATCTCATTCCCTAACAGGAGATCCAACACTGCCCCTTCTCTAGTTGGTACCTCTATGTATTGCTACAAAAAACTATCCCGCACACATTTTACAAACTCCAGACCATCCATCCCTTTTACAGTATGGGCTTCCCAGTCTATGTGTGGAAAATTAATATCTCCCACAATCACAACCCTGTGCTTACTACAAATATCTGCTAGCGCTTTGCAAATTTGCTCCTCCAATTCTCGTTTCCCATTAGGTGGACAATAATACACCCCTATAAGTGTTACTACACCTTTCCTATTCCTCAATTCCACCAAATAGTCTCCCTAGCTGAGCCCTCTAATCTATCCTGCCAGAGCACCGCTGTAATATTTTCTCTGACAAGCAATGCAACACCTCCCCCTCTTGTCCCTCTGATTCTATCACACCCGAAGCAACGAAATCCAGGAATATTTAGTTGCCAGTCACACCCCTCCTGCAACCATGTTTCACTAATAGCTACCACATCATATTTCCAGGTATCAATCCATGCTCTAAGCTCATCCACCTTTCTTACAATGCTCCGAGCATTAAAACAGATGCATTTAAGAAACTTTCCACTTCCTCCTCTCTGTTTATCACTGACGATGCGATCAACTTTATTATCTTTTTCCTCCTTCTCCCCTACATCTTCGGTCTGAGCGCTCCCCTTCTCTGTCACCAGCCTATCCTCCCTCACACGCTGTCTACCAGCTTTCTCTATTTGTGAACTAACCTCCTCTCCCCTAGTCTCTTCAAATTGATTCCCACCCCACAACCATTCTAGTTTAAAGTCACCCCAGTAGCCTTAGCAAATCTCCCCGCCCGAATATTGGTCCCCCTGAGATTCAAGTGTAACCCGTCCTTTTTGTACAGGTCACACCTGCCCTAGAAGAGGACCCAATGATCCAGAAACTTGAATCCCTGCCCCCTGCTCCAATCCCTCAGCCACTCATTCATCCTCCACCTCATTCCATTCCTACTCTCCCTGTCGCGTGGCACAGGCAGTAATCCCCAGATTACTACCTTTGTGGTCCTTCTTCTCAACTGCCTTCCTAACTCCCTAAATATACCACGTCCTCTGGCTGCTCACCCTCCCACTTCAGGATATTTGGACGCGATCAGATACATCCCGAACCCTGGCACCAGGGAGGCAAACTACCATCCGGGTCTCCCGACTGTGTCCACTGAATCGCCTATCTGACCCCCTCACTATAGAGTCCCCTATCACTACTGCCTTCCTCTTCCTTTCCCTACCCTTCTGAGCTACAGGGCCGGACTCTGGGCCGGAGGCAGGCCCCTAGGTAGGCAGCCTCGCCCCCACCACAACAGCACTCAAACAGGAGTACTTATTGTCAAGGGGTATCGTCTCTTTTAGTCAGGGGTTCAGACAGGCGGTTCTGTGGAGGTGATTGGGAGAACCGGATGGTAGTTTGCCTCCTTGCTCCTAGCATTAAAATAGATACATTTAAGATACTCTCCACCCCCTCCTCTCTTTTCATCGTTAAAAATGCATTCAGATTTATTATCATTTTCTTTATTTTCCCCTACATCTTCGGGCTGAGCGCATCCCTTCTCCATCCTGAAGGACCGTCCTTCAATCCATGGCGGTACAAGATTCTGTGACGGGAACTGGGAGAGATGGAGAGAGTTCGTGAGTGGGAGAGAGACAGGGAGAGAGAGATAGTGAGAGGAACTGTGAGTGGGAGGGAGGGTGAGGAAAGAGGACGAGGGAAAGTGAGAGAGTACGGGATGGAGTAAGTGAGTGAGACAGTGCGGGTAGGACTGGCAGTGGACGAGAGGAGTAAGTGAGAGAGAGAGTGCGGGTAGGACTGGGAAGGGACAAGAGGAGTGAGAGAGAGTGGGGGTAGGACTGGGAGGGCACGAGTGGAGTGAGAGAGAGAGTGGGCATAGGACTGAGAGGGGACGAGAGGAGTGAGTGTGATATAGATTGGGGGCAGGACTGGGAGTGGACGAGAGGAGTGAGTGATAGAAAGAGTGGGGGTTTATGACTAGGAGGGTACTTGAGGAGTGAGTGAGATATTGGGAGTGCGGGGGTATGACTGGATGAGGAGTGAGAGACAGATAGTGGGCGGAAGTACTGGTGGGGAGTAGTGGAGAGAGACAGAGAGAGTGGACGGTAGGACTGGGAGGGGATGAGGAGTGAGAGACAGATAGTGGGCGGAAGTACTGGTGGGGAGTAGTGGAGAGAGACAGAGAGAGTGGACGGTAGGACGAAGGGGACGAGAGGAGTGAGTGAGAGAGAGTGAGCGTTCGGACTGTGGCGGGACTTGAGGTGTGAGAGAGAGAGTGGGCTGCAGGTCTGAGAATGGACGAGAGGTGTGGGTGAGAGAGAGAGTGGGGTTAGGACTGGGAGGGGACGTGAGGAGTGAGTGAGTGAGAGAGACTGTGCGTGGGGGTAAGTGGGAGGGTATTAGAGGAGTGAGTGTGAGAGAGAGTGGGTTTAGTACTGGGAGGGGACGAGATGAGTTTGTGAGAGAGAATGGGGGTAGGACTGGGAGGGGACGTGAGGTGTGAGAGAGAGAGTGCTAGGCGAAGAACAGGGATGTGAGGAAAGGAGTGACTGAGTGAGAGAGTGGGGATAGGACTGGGAAGGGACAAGAGGAGTCTGTGAGTGAGAGAGTGGGGTTAGGACTGGGAAAGGATGAGTGGAGTGAGTGAAAAAGAAAGAATAGGGCTAGGACTGGAGTGGACGAGTGTAGTGAAAGAGTGAGTGGGGGTAGGACAGGGAGGGGACGAGAGGAGTGAGTGTGATAGAGATTGGGGGTAGGACTGGGAGTGGACGAGAGGTGTGAGTGAGAGAATTGGAGTGTGGGGGTATGACTGGGAAGGGATGAGAGGAGTGAGCGAGAGATAGTGAGCGGTGGGACGGGGTGGGGTCTAGTGAACTGAGAGAGAGACAGGGGGTAGGACTGAGAGGGGGGTGAGTGAGGGAGAGTGGGCTGTAGGACTGGGTTGGGACGAGAGGAGTCAGTGAGAGTGCGGGGGTAGGACTGGAGGAGACGAGTGTAGTGAGAGAGAGAGTGGGGGTAGGACTGGGAGGGGACGAGACGAGTGAGTGATAGAAAGAGTGGGGGTTTATGACTAGGAGGGTACTTGAGGAGTGAGTGAGATATTGGGAGTGCGGGGGGTATGACTGGATGAGGAGTGAGAGACAGATAGTGGGCGGAAGTACTGGTGGGGAGTAGTGGAGAGAGACAGAGAGAGTGGACGGTAGGACGAAGGGGACGAGAGGAGTGAGTGAGGGAGAGTGAGCGTTCGGACTGTGGCGGGACTTGAGGTGTGAGAGAGAGAGTGGGCTGCAGGTCTGAGAATGGACGAGAGGTGTGGGTGAGAGAGAGAGTGGGGTTAGGACTGGGAGGGGACGTGAGTAGTGAGTGAGAGAGACTGTGTGTGGGGGTAAGTGGGAGGGTATTAGAGGAGTGAGTGTGAGAGAGAGTGGGTTTAGTACTGGGAGGGGACGAGATGAGTTTGTGAGAGAGAATAGGGGGTAGGACTGGGAGGGGACGTGAGGTGTGAGAGAGAGTGCTGGACGAAGAACAGGGATGTGAGGAGAGGAGTGACTGAGTGAGAGAGTGGGGATAGGACTGGGAGGGGACAAGAGGAGTCTGTGAGTGAGAGAGTGGTGTTAGGACTGGGAAAGAATGAGTGGAGTGAGTGAAAAAGAAAGAGTAGGGGTAGGACTGGAGAGGACGAGTGTAGTGAAAGAGTGAGTGGGGGTAGGACAGGGAGGGGACGAGAGGAGTGAGTGTGATAGAGATTGGGGGTAGGGCTGGGAGTGGACGAGAGGAGTGAGTTAGAGATTTGGAGTGTGGGGGTATGACTGGGAAGGGATAAGAGGAGTGAGCGAGAGATAGTGAGCGGTGGGACGGGATGGGGTCTAGTGAAGTGAGAGAGAGAGAGAGGCGACGAGAGGATTGAGTGAGGGAGAGTGGGCTGTAGGACTGGGAGGGGAGTAGAGAGGAGTCAGTGAGAGTTGGGGGTCCGACTGGGAGGGGACGAGAGGAGAGTATGAGAGAGAGTGGGCTGTACGACTGGGAGGGGACGAGAGGAGTCAGTGAGAGTTGGGGGTCCGACTGGGAGGGGACGAGAGGAGAGTATGAGAGAGAGTAGCGGGTAGAACTGGGAGGGGAGGAGAGGAGTGAGAGTGTGGGAGTTGGACAGGGAGGGGACGAGATGACTGAGAGAAGTTGAGAGTATGGTGTAGGACTGGAAAGGGACGAGAGGAGTGAGTGAGAGAGAAAAATTGGGATAGAACTGGAGGGGTCGAGTGGAGTGAGTGAGAGAGAGAGTATTGGTGTAGGACTGGGAGGGGACGAAAGGAGTAAGAGAAGGTGAGAGTGGGGGCGAATGACTGGGAAGGGACGAGAGGAGTAAGTGAGAGAGAAATATTGGGGGTAGGACTGGAGGGGACGAAACGAGTGTGTGAGAGATTGAGTGGTGGTGTATGCCTGAGTGGGGATGAGAGGAGTGTGTGAGTGTCGGAGAGTGGGGGTTAGGACTTGGAGGTGATGAGATGTGTGGGGACGAAATGAGTGAGCGAGAGACTGGGTGTAGGACTGGGAAGGGACGAGAGTGTGAGTGAGTGACAAAGTATGGTGGGTTGGACTGGGGGTGGACGAGAGGTGTGAGCGAGAGAGAGAGAGTGAGGGGTAGGACTGGTAGGGGACCAGATGAGTGAGTGAGAGAGAGTGTGGGTGGTAGGAATGGGAGCGGACGAGATGAGAGAGAGAGAGGGAGAGAGAGAGAGAGAGAGAGAGAGAGAGAGAGAGAGAGAGAGAGAGAGAGAGAGAGAGAGAGAGAGAGAGAGAGAGAGATGAGAGAGAGAGAGAGAGAGAGAGAGAGAGAGAGAGAGAGAGAGAGAGAGAGAGAAAGAGTGAGAGCTGAAACACTGGGAGGGGACGGGGTAGAGAGTGAGTAAGAGAGAGTGGGTGTTAGGACTCGGAGGGGACAAGAGGAGTGAGTGAGTGTAAGGAAGATCGGGAGGGGAAGAGAGAGGGTGAGAGAGTCATAAATGAAAGTACAACACAACACAGACCCTTCGGCCCACACAGTCTATGCTGATCCATTTAACGCGCCTGCTGCCTTCGATCTGCCCCGGGACCATCGCCCTCCAGACCCCTGCCAACCGTGTACCGATACAAATGTCCCTCAAACTTCCAAATCAGGCTGGAACGGAGTGCTGGCGCCGGCGACCTTTCCCTCGATCTTTCGGCCCTCTGAGTGAAGAAAATTCCCCTCCAGCTCACATATACCCAGTCTATACCCTCATCATCCTATACACCCACCTCAAATACCCTCTCAATCTTCTACCTTCCGAGGAATAAAGGAGACATTTATACAATCTGACCTGTTTCTGTGTTGTGGTTTTGTGTCATAATCCGGATTTCATTAGGGAGTTTAAGGTAAAGGAACCCTTAGGGATCGGCGATCATAATAGGATTGAATTCACTCTGCAGTCTGAGAGGGAGAAGCGTCAATCGGATGTACCAGTATCGCATTTGAATGAAGGGAATTCCGAGGCAGGAGATGGGTCGTCATTGGAGAGAGTGCAGAGCAGGTTCACGGGGAAGATTCAGGGATTGAACGGGTTAACAGATGAGGAGCGTTTGGCAGCTTTGAGCCCGGACTCACTGGGATTTAGAAGAATACGGGAGGAGGGGGGAGTGTGTCTCGGATTGAAACCGACTGAAAAGGACGAGATAGGGTGGATCTGCAAAACTAGGGGTTCACAGCCGCGAATCTGAGGGAGGATCCTTCAGAAAAAAAGGAATTTCCTTCAGGCAGAGGATGGTGAATCTGACGAACGCGGTGCCACAGGCGGTTGTGGAGGCCAATACCGTGTGAATACTCAAAGCAGAAATTGGTAGTTCCCTGATCGATCAGGACATCAAAGGATATGGCGACGGCAGGTATATGTGGTTGAGTGGAACCCGCGATCAGCCATGACGGAGTGGTACAGCAGAGGCGACGGGCTGAACGGCCTATCTCTACTGGTGTGTCTTATGGCCTCTCAGTCTCCACCTTTTCAGCGGCCGTCTACTGCAGCGCACTTAATCAGCCCTATCCTCCCATTATCTTTCTCTGACCCGCCACAGCTCCCGGGCCCCAGATCCTCTCCACCTCCCCCCACACATCGCTGCCCGGAGCGAGGATCCCGACACGCGAGAAGCCAAAATTGAGACAAGAACTTACCTTCGAGGTTCCCCCGGAGCCACGCAGTAAGCGAGCACCACCAGGATGGAGAGGAGGGCGAAGGTTTTCGCGGAAGGAGTCATGTTGGAAGTTGCCCGAGGATGCAGATCGTTCAGGAGCGCCTGTTCACGCAGGAATAAGCTCCCCCCGAGACGGCCGGCGTATTTATGTGTTGAGATGCCACTGGACACGTTAGCAAAGACACGGTCAGAGACACGGGGCTCTGGGAATGAGGTGCTCCGGAGGGCGGTGCCCGTCCTTGTTCACTCCACAAGGCGGAGACGTGTCGGCACATTCTGTTCCCGTTCCACAGACGTTCAGGAGACAGGCTGACAACGCACGGCTGATTCCTATGTTGTGTCTGTGAGTGAGCGGTGGTGCGGAGAGAGGAGAGAGATTAGAGTTCGGAGCGTCTCTCGCAGCAGACTTAAGGAAGTGTAACTTTGAAGGTATGAGACGTGAATTAGCTAAGATAGACTGGCAAATGATACTTAAAGTGTTGATGGTGGATATGCAATGGGAAGCATTTAGAGATTGCTTGGAAGAACTACAATAGTTCATCCCAGTTTGGCAAAAGAGTAAACCTGGGAAGGTGGTGCATCCGTTGGCTGACAAGGGAAATTAGGGATAGTATCAAGTCCAAAGAAGAAACATATAAATTAGCCAGAAATAGCGGCACACCTGAGGACTGGGAGAAATTCGGAGACCAGCAGAGGAGGACAACGGGCTTAATTAGGAAAGAGAAAAAAGATTATGAGAGAAAGCTGGCAGGGAAAATAAAAACTGACCGTAAAAACTTTTATAGATATGCGAAAAGAAGAAGACAAATGAAGGTCCTTTCCACTGAGAAACGGCTGAATTGATCATAGGGAACAAAGACATGACAGAGCAATTGAATAACTACTTTGGTTCTGTCTTCACTAAGGAGGACATAAATAATCTTCCGGAAATAGTAGGAGACCGAGGGTCCAGTGAGATGGAGGGACTGAGGGAAATGCATGTTAGTAGGGAAGTGGTGGTAGGTAAATTGAAGGGATTAGAGGCAGATAAATCCCCAGGGCCAGATGGTCTGCATCCCAGAGTGCTTAAGGAAGTAGCCCAAGAAATAGTGGATGCACTAGTGATAATTTTTCAAAACTCCTTAGATTCTGGATTTTTTCCTGAGGATTGGAGGGTGGCTCAAGTAATCCCACTTTTTAAAATGGAGGGAGAGAGAAATCGGGGAATTATAGACCGGTGAGACTGACATCGGTGGTGGGGAAAATGCTAGAGTCGGTTATCAAAGATGTGATAACAGCACATTTGGAAAGAGGAGAAATCATCGGACAAAGTCAGCATGGATTTGTGAAAGGAAAATCATGTCTGACGAATCTTATAGAATTTTTTGTAGATGTAACTAGTTGAGTGGATAGGGGAGAGCCAGTGGATGTGGTATATTTAGATTTTCAAAAGGCTTTTGACAAGGTCCCACACATGAGATTAGTGTGCAAACTTAAAGCGCACGGTATTGGGGGTATGGTATTGATGTGGATAGAGAATTGGTTGGCAGACAGGAAGCAAAGACTGGGAGTAAATGGGACCTTTTCAGACTAGTGACTAGTGGGGTAACGCAAGGCTCAGAGCTGGGACCCCAGTTGTTTACAATATATACTAATGATTCAGACGTGGTAGATAAATTTTGTCCTCTTTTGGAAGAGGACAGCGAGGCTTGAGAGGAAGTGCGGCGGCGGCCATTTTCAAATTGTCCAATTGCTTCTCAGATCGGAGTTCTGAGAGGCGGGACTGCGCAGGTGCGTGAAGGAGGCCCGGGAAGGAGGGAAGATATATAAAGAACGCCGCCTTAAGAAGCGGGCAGTGAGCCGGGCGCAGAGTGTAGGGCTTGGGCTCAGAGGGCTTAGGCGGAAGAGGGCACAGTAGGCTTATCTTTTAGTTCTTGTCGTTTCAGTTATTTGGGAGGTATGAGTGTGAGGGCAGGTTGTTGTTCTCGGTGTCGGACGTGGGAGATCCTGGAGTCTCCGAGCCTCCCGGACGTCCACATCTGCGCCAGGTGCGCCGAACTGCAGCTCCTGAGGGACCGAGTTAGTGAACTGGAGCTGCAGCTCGATGACCTTCGCCTGGTCAGGGAGAGTGAGGAGGTAATAGAGAGGAGTTACAGGCAGGTGGTCACTCCGGGACCACGGGAGGCAGATAAGTGGGTTACAGTCAGGAAGGGGGAGAGGCAGGTACTAGAGAGTACCCCAGTGGCTGTACCCCTTGACAATAAGTACTCATGTTTGAGTACTGTTGGGGGAGACAGCCTACCTGGTGGGAGTGACAGTGGCCAGGCCTCCGGCACAGAGGACGGCCCTGTAGCTCAGAAGGGTAGGGTTAGAAGAAAGAGGTCCATAGTAATAGGGGACTCAATAGTCAGGTGCTCAGACAGGCGTTTCTGTGGAGGTGACCGGGAGTCCCGGATGGTAATTTGCCTCCCTGGTGCCAGGGTTCGGGACGTTTCTGATCGCGTCCAAGATATCCTGAAGTGGGAGGGTGAAGAGCCAGAGGTCGTGGTGCATGTAGGTACCAATGACATAGGAAGGAAAGGGGAAGCGGTCCTGAAACGAGAGTATAGGGAGTTAGGAAGGCAGTTAAGAAGAAGGACCGCAAAGGTAGTAATCTCGGGATTACTGCCTGTGCCACGCGACAGTGAGAGCAGGAATAGAATTAGGTGGAGGATGAATGCGTGGCTGTGGGATTGGAGCAGGGGGCAGGGATTCAAGTTTCTGGATCATTGGGACCTCTTCTGGGGCAGGAGTGACCTGTTCAAGAAGGACGGGTTACACTTGAAACCTGGGGGGACCAATATCCTAGCGGGGAGGATTGCTAGGGCTACAGGGCGGACTTTAAACTAGTAAGATGGGTGGGGGGGGGGGGCGGGAGTCAATTTGAGGAAACTATAGGAGAGGAGGTTAGTTCATCAGTGGAGCATGTAAATAGACAGTGTGTGAGGGAGGAAAGGCAGGTTATGGAGAAGGGATGCGCTCAGCCCGAAGATGTAGGGGAGAAGAAAGAAAAGGATAATAATTTTGAATGCATTGTTAGGGATGGAAAGAGAGGAGGAGATGGAGAGAATCTTAAATGTATCTATTTTAATGCTAGGAGCATTGTAAGAAAGGTGGATTGATACCTGGAATTATGATGTTGTAGCTATTAGTGAAACATGGTTGCAGGAAGGGTGTGATTGGCAACTAAATATTCCTGGATTTAGTTGCTTCAGGTGTGATAGAGTAGGAGGGGCCAGAGGAGGAGGTGTTGCATTGCTTGTCCGAGAAAATCTTATGCCGGTGCTTTGGAAGGATAGATTAGAGAGCTCCTCTAGGGAGACCATTTGGGTGGAATTGAAGAATGGGAAAGGTGCAGTAACACTGATAGGAGTGTATTATAGGCCACCTAATGGGGCGCGTGAGTTGGAAGAGCAAATGTGTAAGGAGATAGCAGATATTTGTAGTAAACACAAGGTGGTGATTGTGGGAGATTTTAATTTTCCACACGTAGACTGGGAAGCTCATTCTGTAAAAGGGCTGGATGGTTTAGAGTTTGTGAAATGTGTGCAGGATAGTTTTTTGCAACAATACATAGAAGTACCGACTAGAGATGGGGCAGTGTTTGATCTCCTGTTAGGGAATGCGATAGTCAGCTGACAGATGAATGTGTTGGGGAGCACCTCGGGTCCAGTGATCACAAAAGCATTAGCTTCAATATAATTACGGAGAAGGACAGGACTGGACCTAGAGTTGAGATTTTTGATTGGAGAAAGGCTAACTTTGAGGGGTTGCGAAGGGATTTAGAGAGAGTGGATTGGGTCAAGTTGTTTTATGGGAAGGATGTAATAGAGAAATGGAGGTCATTTAAGGGTGAAATTATGAGGGTACAGAATCTTTATGTTCCTGTTAGGGTGAAAGGAAAGGTTAAAGGTTTGAGAGCACCATGGTTTTGAAGGGATATTAGAAATTTGGTTCAGAAAAAGAGGGATGTCTACAATAGATATAGGCAGCATGGAGTAAAGGAATTGCTCGAGGAATATAAAGAATGTAAAAGGAATCTTAAGAAAGAGATTAGAAAAGCTAAAAGAAGATACGAGGTTGGTTTGGCAAATAAGGTGAAATTAAATCCGAAAGGTTTCTACAGTTATATTAAAAGCAAGAGGATAGTGAGGGATAAAATTGGCCCCTTAGAGAATCAGAGTGGTCAGCTATGTGTGGAACCGAAGGAGATGGGAGAGATTTTGAATGATTTCTTCTCTTCGGTATTCACTAAGGAGAAGGATATTGAATTGTCTGAGGTGTGGGAAACAAGTAAGGAAGTTATGGAACCTATGACAATTAAAGAGGTGGAGGTACTGGCGCTTTTAAGAAATTTAAAATTGGATAAATCTCCGGTTCCTGACAGGATATTCCCCAGGACCTTGAGGGAAGTTTGTGTAGAAATAGCAGGAGCTCTGACGGAGATCTTTAATATGTCATTAGAAACGGGGATTGTGCCGGAGGATTGGCGTATTGCTCACGTGGTTCCATTGTTTAAAAAGGGTTCTAGAAGGAAGCCTAGCAATTTTAGACCTGTCAGTTTGACATCAGTAGTGGGTAAATTAATGGAAAGTATTCTTAGAGGTAGTATTTATAATTATCTGGATAGGCAGGATCTGATTAGGATTAGCCAGCATGGATTTGTGCGTGGAAGGTCATGTTTGCCAAACCTTATTGAATTTTTTGAAGAAGTTACGAGGAATGTTGACGAGGGTCAGGCAGTGGATGTAGTCTATATGGACTTCAGCAAAGCCTTTGATAATGTTCCACATGGAAGGTTACTTAAGAAGGTTCAGTCGTTAGGTATTAATGCTGGAGTAATAAAATGGATTCAACAGTGGCTAGATGGGAGATGCCAGAGAGTAGTGGTGGATAATTGTTTATCTGGATGGAGGCCGGTGACTAGCGGGCTGCCTCAGGGATCTGTTTTGGGCCCAATGTTGTTTGTAATATACATAAATGATCTGGATGATGGGGTGGTAAATTGGATTAGTAAGTATGCCGATGATACTAAGGTAGGAGGTGTTGTGGATAATGAGGTGGATTTTCAAAACTTGCAGGGAGATTTATGCCGGTTAGAAGAATGGGCTGAACGTTGGCAGATGGAGTTTAATGCTGAGAAGTGTGAGGTTCTACATTTTGGCAGGAATAATCCAAATAGAACATACAGAGTAAATGGTAGGGCATTGAGGAATGCAGAGGAACAGAGAGATCTAGAAATAACTGTGCATAGTTCCCTGAAAGTGGAGTCTCATGTAGATAGGGTGGTGAAGAGGGCTTTTGGAACGCTGGCCTTTATAAATCAAAGCATTGAGTACAGACGTTGGGATGTAATGCTAAAGTTGTACAAGGCATTGGTAAGGCCAAATTTGGAATATTGTGTGCAGTTCTGGTCACCGAATTATAGGAAAGATATCAATAAATTAGAGAGAGTGCAGAGACGATTTACTAGGACGTTACCTGGGTTTCAGCAATTAAGTTACAGAGAAAGGTTGAACAAGTTAGGTCTCTTTTCATTGGAGCGTAGAAGGTTGAGGGGGGGATTTGATCGAGGTATTTAAAATTTTGAGAGGGATAGATAGAGTTGACGTGAACAGGCTGTTTCCATTGAGAGTAAGGGAGATTCAAACTAGAGGACATGATTTGAGAGTTAGGGGGCAGAAGTTTAAGGGAAACACGAGGGGGTATTTCTGTACTCAAAGAGTGATAGCTGTGTGGAATGAGCTTCCTGTAGAAGTAGTAGAGGCCAGTTCAGTTGTGTCATTTAAGGTAAAATTGGATAGGTATATGGACAGGAAAGGAGTGGAGGATTATGGGCTGAGTGCGGGTAGGTGGGACTAGGTGAGATTAAGGTTTCGGCAGGGACTAGGAGGGCCAAGATGGCCTGTTTCCATGCTGTGATTGTTATATGGTTATATGGTTATAAATGCAGCATCTCCAAGGTTGCGGATGACACGTAGCTAGGCGGCGGTGTCAGCTGTGAGGAGGATGCTACGAGGATGCAGGGTGACTTGAATAGGGCAGGTGAGTGGGCAAATTCATGGCAGATGCTATCTAATGTGGATAAATGTGAGGATATCCACTTTGCTTGCAAGAACAGGAAAACAGATTATTATCTAAACGGTGACCGATTAGGAAAAGGGGAGGTGCAACGAGACCTGGGTGTCATTGTACAACAGTCATTGAAGGTGGGCATGCAGGTACAGCAGGCGGTGAAAAAGGCAAATGGTATGTTGGCATTCATAGCAAAAGGATTTGAGTACAGGAGCAGGGAGGTTCTACTGCAGTTGTACAAGACCTTGGTGAGACCGCACCTAGAGTATTGTGTGCAGTTTTGGAACCATAATCAGAGGAAAGACTTTCTTGCCATTGAGGGAGTACAGAGAAGGTTCACAAGATTGATTCCTGGGATGGCAGGACTTTCATATGAAGAAAGACTGGATCGACTAGGCTTATACTCACTGGTATGTAGAAGATTGACGGGATCTTATTGAAACGTATAAAATTCTAAAGGGATTGGGCAGACTAGATGCAGGAAGATTGTTCCCGATGTTGGGGAAGTCCAGAACGAGGGGTCGCAGTTTAAGGATAAAGGGGAAGCCTTTTAAGACCGTGATGAGGAGAAACTTTTTCATACAGAGAGTGGTGAATCTGTGGAATTCTCTGCCACAGGAAACGGTTGAGGCTGGTTCATTGGCTATATTTAAGAGGGAGTTAGATATGGCCCTTGTAGCTAAAGGGATCGGGGGTATGGAGAGAAAGCCGGAACACGGTTCTGAGTTGGATGATCAGCCATGGTCATACTGAATGGCGGTGCAGGCTCGAAGGGCCGAATGGCCAACTCCTGCACCTATTTTCTATGTTTCTTTGTTGTGTCTGTGAGTGAGCGGCGGGGTAGAGAGAGAGAAGAGAGATTAGAGTTCGACGCGCCTCTCAGAGGGAGCGGACGAGAGGCTCCCGTTGACTCCGGGCATTGACCAGAACGTCGCCTGACTTTCCCAGGTCGGCGGGAGTGTGTGCCCCCTACCCTTGCACGCTGAGGTCCCTCCGTTCCTCGACACGACCCCACCGTTCGCGGCGGTTGTCCGACAGTTGCGGCACGGTGTCCCCCCCCCCACCCCGACGCTCGAAACTCTCCACAATTCAGTGCGTTCCCTGCATTGTACACGGAGGCCCCTCTGTCTCCCGACACTATTAACAGTCCGAGTTCCGACTCTGTGCGCCGAGAGTTGTCATCTGAGTTAAATCTGCCTTCAACATCATCCGTCATGCACGATGTGTGTGAATCTGTGTGTGTGCGCGCCCTCCCCTTGTGCACCGATGTCCCGCTGACCCTTGACACTCCCTGTGTGTGACCGTGACGCGACCTCAGAACTACCTCGGCTTTCCCACAGCCCTCTATTTCTCTAAGATCCATGTAGACATCCAGGAGTCTCCTGAAAGACCCTCCCTTTTCCGCCTCCACCTCCGCCGCCAGCAGCCCATTCCCCGCACTCACCACCCTCTGCGTAAAAAAAAACTTACCCCCGACATCTCCTCTGTACCTACTTCCTGGCCCCTTTTAAAACTGTGCCCTCTAGTGCGGGCCATTTCAGCCCTGGGGACAAGCTTCTGACTACCCACACGATCAATGCCTCTCATCATCTTGTACCCCTCTATCGGGTCACCTCTCACCCTCCGTCGCTCCGAGGAGAAAAGGCCGTTCACTCAACTTATTCTCACAAGGCACGCTCCCCAATCCAGGCAACATCCTTGTAAATCTCCTCCGCACCCTTTCTATGGTTTCCACATCCTTCCTGTAGTGAGGCGAACAGAACTGAGCACAGTACCCCAAGTGGGGTCTGACCAGGGTCCTATATAGCTGTAACATTACCTCTCAGCTCCTAAACTCAATCCAGGCAACATCCTTGTAAATCTCCTCCGCACCCTTTCTATGGCCTCCACGTCCTTCCTGTAGTGAGGCGACCAGAACTGAGCAGAGTACTCCAGGTGGGGTCTGACCAGGGTCCTGTAGAGCTGTAACATTACCCCTCGGCTCCTAAACTCAATCCAGGCAACATCCTTGTAAATCTCCTCCGAACCCTTTCTATGGTTTCCACGTCCTTCCTGTAGTGAGGCGACCAGATCTGAGCACAGTACCCCAAGTGGGGTCTGACCAGGGTCCTATAGAGCTGCAACATTACCTCTCGGCTCCTCTCAATCCCACAATCGATGAAGGCCAACGCACCGTCCGCCTTCTTAACCACAGAGTCAACCTGCGCAGCTGCTTTGAGTGTCCTATGGACTCGGACCCCAGGATCTCTCTGATCCTCCACACTGACAAGTCTTACCATTAATACAATATTCTGCCATCATATTTGACCTACCAAAATGAACCACCACTCACTTCTCTGGGTTGAACTCCATCCGTCACTTCTCAGCGAGTTTTGCATCCTATCAACGTCCCGCTGTAACCTCTGACAGCCCTCCACACTATCCACAACACCTCCAACCTTTGTGTCATCAGCAAACTCACAACCCCATCGCTCCACTTCCTCATCCAGGTCAGTTATAAATATCACGATGAATCAGCAGTCCCAGCTGAATCACAAAGCATTATAGACCCTTTTCCCATCTATTTGCAAAAGCTTTACTCAACCCAGTGAGGCGGAGTTATAGACAATAGGTGCAGAAGTAGACCATTCGGCCCCTCGAGTCTGCACCGCCATTCTGAGATCATGGCTGATCATTCACTATCAATACCCAGTCCCTGCCTTGTCCCCATATCCCTTGATTCCCCTATCCATCAGATATATATGTAGCTCCTTCTTGAAAGCATCCAGAGAATTGGCCTCCGCCGTCTTCCGAGGCAGTGCCGTCCAGACCCCCACAACTCTCTGGGAGAAGAAGTTTTTCCTCAACTCTGTTTTAAATAATTGACCTCTTATTCTCAATCCATGCCCTCTGGTACTGGACTCTCCCAACATCTGGAACATATTTCCTGCTTCAATCCTATCAAATCAACGATTTAGATGAGGGCATTGAAAACTATATCAGCAAGTTTGCTGACGATACTAAACTGGGTGGCAGTGTGACATGCGACGTTAGGAGAATACAGGGAGACTTGGATAGGCTGGGTGAGTGGGTAGATACTTGGCAGATGTCATTCAATGTGAATAAATGTGAAGTTATCCACTTTGGAAGCAGGAACAAGAGGGCGGACTATTGTCTGAACGGTGTAGAGTTAAGTAAGGGAGAAATGCAAAGAGACCTAGGAGTCCTAGTTCATCAGTCAATGAAGGTGCAAATTCCTCCGATATCTTATAACCCTGGCCCATCCATACATCTGGGAGATTGCTTGTGTCCTCCCTGGTGAAGAAAGATCTAAAGTACGCATTAAATTCTGTTGCCATTTCCCTGTTTCCCATAACAATTTCTCCCAATTCATTCTTCAAGGGGCCAACATTGTTCTTAACTATCTTCTTTCTCTTCACATAGCTAAAAAACCTTTTGCTATCCCCTTTTATATTCCTGGCTAGACTGAGCTCATACCTGATTTTTTTCTCTCCGTATTGCTTTTTTAGTTAAGATCTGCTGTTCCTTAAAACTTTCCCAATCATCTGTATTCCCACTCATCTTAGCCCTGTCATACTTCTTTTTCTGTAATGCTATACAATCTCTGACTTACTTTGTCAACCACTGTGGCCCCTTCCCCCTCTTTGAATCTTTCATTCTCATTGGAATGAACTGCTTTTGAATCTTTTGAATTATCCCCAAGAAGATCTGCCACTGCTGATCCACTGTTTTTCCTGCCAGGGCATCCGCCCATTTAACTTTGGCCAGCTCTTCCCTCATGGCTCCGTAGTCTCCTTTATTTAATTGCAACACTGACACCTCTGATCTGCCCCTATCCCTCTCAAATTGTAGATCAAAACTTATCATGTTATGATCACTACTTCCTAATGGCCCCTTTACTTCAAGATCACTTATCAATTCCTGTTCATTACACATCACCAAGTCCAAAATAGCCTCGTTCCTGGTTGGCTCAAGCACAAGCTGTTCCAAAAATACATCCCTTAGACACTCCACAAACTCCCTATCCTGGGGTCCAGCACCTAGCTGATTCTCCCAGTTCACCTGCATGTTGAAATCTCCCATAACGACTGCATTACCTTTAGCACATGCCAATGTTAACTCCCTAATCAACTTGTACCCAATATCCACGCTACTGTTTGGGGGCCTGTACACAACACCCATTAGGGTCTTTTTACCCTTACTGTTCCTCAGCTCAATCCACACAGACTCTACTTCCCCTGTTACCAAGTCACCTCTTGCTAAGGACTGAATCTCATTCCTCACCAACAGGGCCACCCCACCCCCTCTTCCCATATTTCTGTCTCAACTATAGCACGTATACCCTGGTACACACAATTCCCAGGCCTGATCTCCTTGCAGCCATGTCTCCGTTATCCCAACAATATCGTAGTTCCCCATTTTCATCTGAGCTTCAAGCTCACCTGTCTTATTTCTGACACTACGCGCATTCAAGCATAGAATTCTTAGCCCATTCCTCCTCTCTTTGCATAAAACACTGTCTACTGTACCTAACCCAGCTCCTTGAACTACCATCGGGCTAATTGCACCCTGAATTTTGATGACCTTCTCAAGATCACCCAAACCTTCTACACATTTAACCCCATGCTCCTTCTGACCAACCCTCTGGATCCGGATCCCTGCCCCCTGCACATCTAGTTTAACCCCCCGCCCCACCCCGAGCAGCACTGGCAAACACTCCTGCAATAATGTTAGTACCCCTCCGGTTCAGATGTAGACCGTCCCTTCGAAACAGATCCCAATGTCCCTGGAACAAAGACCAATTATCCAAAAACCTGAACTCTTTCTTCCTTCCTGGATAGGGGAATCATAGGATATGGGGACAAGACAGGGACTGGGTATTGATAGTGAATGATCAGCTATGATCTCAGAATGGCGGTGTAGACTCGAGGGGCCGAATGGTCTACTTCTGCACCTATTGTCTATTGTGTATTGTCTATTGACACCCGATATCCGCTACACACAGATTGTGGGGGAAAATCTCTGCTGAGATCCTGCAGTATTCTCATTATTTCAAATCTGCCACAGGTCACTTTAAAATAGAGAAGAAATGTTTCAGTCTGCGATAGAATTGACAGACCGGAAAGTAATAAAATCTGTGCTATACATTATATTATGAATACATGTAGAATGGCAACAAATGAATGACAAGCTTCAGATACACTGACAGTTAATTGACTCTCGATATGTGACTGTGTGTGTGTGTGGGGGGGGGGGTTGTGCGTGTGTCTCTCTGTGCATGTGTGTGTGTGTTTGAGCGTGTGTCTCTCTGTGCGTGTGTGTGTGTGTGTGTGTGTGTGTGTGTGTGTGTGTGTGTGTCTGTGTGTGTGTGTGTGTGTGGGTGTGTGTGTGTGTGTGTGTGTGTGGGTGTGTGTGTGTGTGTCTGTGTGTGTGTGTTTGAGCGTGAGTGCGTCTCTCCCTCATCGACCCAGTTTTTTTCACCTAACCACTGAGAGCAGAGTGACCGGCAGCTCATCAGTTCCATATTCCCGGACAGCGGAGTCATTCTGTCCCACACTGAGCCCAAGATGTCCACACACATTTTCAATACAGTGAGATCAGAGAGTGAATCGTTCATTGTTTTCTGCACACAGTGGGCTACAGGCAGACACACAGACCCAGACCCCACATCCCGTCTCACGGGGCTGGATGAAAAGCAACAACAGCTTTGGCAGATTAAGGGTAGGTTCAGTAAAGGACAAACAGGTGGAAAATTGGGAACATGAATGTGGTGTGGGTGAAATGTAAGAAATTTTCTGATCAGCAAATGGGATTGCGGGTGATGCACTTTTGTGGACTCAAAGCTAATCAGCTGGTTAAAGGCAGAGAGACGGAATTAACGGGTCCTTTTCAATGTCCGAAGGCGGAAAACCAGTGGGGTTACCGTAGGATTGGACCGAGTTCCCGCAGTTTTCCCTACTGGGAAAAACAGTCTACGCTGTCCAGACATTCCTTGCGCTCCCAATCTCCAAGTGTCCGTGGGCTGCTCCGCTTCGGCGATGTTTGTTCTCCCGTTGCTGAGGGGTTACCGTCCAGGTGTATTTGGAGTTCCTGGCTCTCAGCGTGTTGCTCATCATGTGGATCTCCATCCCATTGGCTCCCGGTCACCTGGGCTATTCAGATCAGCTTCTCACTGGTCACTGTCCAGGGATAGAGCCAACACTGCGTCATGGCTCTGCCCACCCCTGCCTTTCCAACACATGACTGCTTGAACTCTGACCGGTCTAAACCAACTCAACAGGGACACCAGGCACAGTCTAACGAGATTACAGGTCGCCTCTGTTGTAGGTCTGGCAGTTTACATAGTGAGCAGCTGTCCCTGCGAGAACGGTCTCAGACTTAGCAGGTCGTTAACGTAAACTCCTTGTCAGCGCGCGCAGTTGCTTTGATTAAATAACTACCTGTCTGGGAATGGTCTTGGGATCAGCCGCCGCTCATTACCCGACGCTCCTTGCGTCCACGTTAAATTGCCCAATTCGCACTATCCCAGAGAAAGGATCAGATCAGAGACAACCAACTCTTTGGAAAGCAAAGACAACCTGTTTGTTTGCTTCCTCTGTCCTTCATTACACTGTAGTTTCTTCCGGCCAACATCTGCCTCCTCCTCATCCACAGATATTTATCTTGGAATCACTGTCCCCCACTCATTCAGCTGGATGCCCAGAGGACTCCTACGGAACCCCAGTAGGTGTGGAGCGGTTACATTCTGTATGAAATACTAGCGTTTACCGACTAAATTCACCGGATTTATACTGACCGCATTCTCTGTATCTCCTCAAAGAATTATCCGCTTTTATTTTCCATTAGTTCTGCCTTCCATCTTCTCGTTTGATATGCACCGAGCAACCATTTATGAGGGTACGTAAAATAGTCTGACGACAGCGTGTGTCACTATTCTTATCCACGGATATTTTTGAGCATCCGTCCCACAATTCTTAAACGTACTCCAAAACACTCAACATCTCATTTGCCTTCTCGGCATGTGTCTTAATGACTTTTGTATGTTCAGCCCACTGAGGAATTATTTCCTTTGCCTCCTCCACCACTCCTGTCCAGTCTACAGTCAAACGGGGAATCGGTGGCAACTCAGTGACAACATAGTCCCACAAAAATCGATCTGTATCAGTTCGTTGGGTTGAAAGACGTTCCTCCACCACCTTGTCCACTGCTGGTTGAGGCAAGGTTTGCCCTCTAATAGTCACATCCTCAAGTGCAACTTTGTGACTTTCCAAAGGACACTCTTTCCATCCCTTGGTATAACTCATAGCCGACGTTGCTATATAATATGTTTGTCCCACCAGTGCATACTGCAGAAAAGAAACATTACCCACAGGCAAAATAGACAATGAGCAATTTTCATAAGTATTAAATCCACAATCCACATGTTTTTGTCCCGTCATCTCTTCTGGACAAGCCCAGTGATTTCCCCCTCCATGGCATTTCGATAAATCTATTCCGTTTCTGATACCATTCGTAACGATAACATGTTTTCGTGGGTTACTTAAGGATAGACAAGTATTCCTCATGATATTTACCTACATTGTGAACCCTTTTCAAGGAAGAGGTTAAATTATTTCCATGGTGGGGAATGTGGAATACTGGACCCACATGAATCCTCCTTTTATCATCATCACGAGTACCCAGTA
This sequence comes from Hypanus sabinus, assembly GCF_030144855.1. Lineage (NCBI taxonomy): Eukaryota > Metazoa > Chordata > Chondrichthyes > Myliobatiformes > Dasyatidae > Hypanus > Hypanus sabinus. Next base: position 65,900 of record NW_026779734.1, read on the forward strand.
CCCTATTGCTCAGTGTAAGACTTCTAATGTGGCAATACTAGCTGCATCCTGAAGTGGTTTCAAAATTTTAAGTGAATCCAGTGTTACCTGTAATGCAGTCCCACCAATTTGACTAGTTTGCATCTGACCCTGATAATTTTCACCATATAATCATATCACAATTAAACACGGAAACAGGCCGTCTCGGCCCTTCTAGTCCGTGCCCAACGCTTACTCTCACCTAGTCCCACTGGCCCATATAACCATATCACAATTACAGCACGGAAACAGGCCATCTCGGCCCTTCTGGTGCGTGTCGAACGCTGACTCTCACCTAGTCCCACTGGCCCAAATAACCATATCACAATTACACACGGAAACAGACCGTCTCGGCCCTTCTAGTCCGTGCCGAACGGTTACTCTCACCTAGTCCCACTGGCCCATATAACCATATCAGAATTACACAAGGAAACAGGCCATCTCGGCCCTTCTAGTCCGTGCCGAACGCTTACTCTCACCTAGTCCCACTGGCCCATATAACCATATCACAATTACACAAGGAAACAGGCCGTCTCGACCCTTCTAGTCCGTGCCGAACGCTGACTCTCACCTAGTCCCACTGGCCCATATAACCATATCACAATTACACACGGAAACAGGCCGTCTCGGCCCTTCTAGTCCGTGCCGAACGCTGACTCTCACCTAGTCCCACTGGCCCATATAACCATATCACAATTACAGCACGGAAACAGGCCGTCTCGACCCTTCTAGTCCGTGCCGAACGCTGACTCTCACCTAGTCCCACTGGCCCATATAACCATATCACAATTACACACGGAAACAGGCCGTCTCGGCCCTTCTAGTCCGTGCCGAACGCTTACTCTCACCTAGTCCCACTGGCCCATATAACCATATCAGAATCACACACGGAAACAGGACATCTCGGCCCTTCTAGTCCATGCCAAACGCTTACTCTCACCTAGTCCCACTGGCCCATATGACCATATCACAATTACACACGGAAACAGGCCGTCTCGGCCCTTCTAGTCCGTGCCGAACGCTTACTCTCACCTAGTCCCACTGGCCCATATAACCATATCACAATTACAGCACGGAAACAGGCCGTCTCGGCCCTTCTAGTCCGTGTCGAACGCTTACTCTCACCTAGTCCCACTGGCCCATATAACCATATCATAATTACAGCACAGAAACAGGCCATCTCGGCCCTTCTAGTCCGTGCCGAACGCTGACTCTCACCTAGTCCCACTGGCCCATATAACCATATCAGAATTACACAAGGAATCAGGACATCTCGGCCCTTCTAGTCCATGCCAAACGCTTACTCTCACCTAGTCCCACTGGCCCATATGACCATATCACAATTACAGCACGGAAACAGGCCATCTCGGCCCTTCTGGTCCGTGTCGAACGCTGACTCTCACCTAGTCCCACTGGCCCAAATAACCATATCACAATTACACACGGAAACAGACCGTCTCGGCCCTTCTAGTCCGTGCCGAACGGTTACTCTCACCTAGTCCCACTGGCCCATATAACCATATCAGAATTACACAAGGAAACAGGCCATCTCGGCCCTTCTAGTCCGTGCCGAACACTGACTCTCACCTAGTCCCACTGGCCCATATAACCATATCACAATTACAGCACGGAAACAGGCCATCTCGGCCCTTCTAGTCCGTACCGAACGCTGACTCTCACCTAGTCCGTCTAGCCCACATAACCATATCACAATTACAGCACGGGAACAGGCCATCTCGGCCCTTCTAGTCCGTACCGAACGCTGACTCTCACCTAGTCCCACTGGCCAATGTAACCATATCACAATTACAGCAAGGAAACAGGCCGTCTCGGCCCTTCTAGTCCGTGCCGAACGGTTACTCTCACCTAGTCCCACTGGCCCATATAACCATATCAGAATTACACACGGTAACAGGACAACTCGTCCCTTCTAGTCGGTGCTGAACGCTGACTCTCACCTAGTCCCACTGGCCCATATAACCATATAACAATTACAGCACGGAAACAGGCCATCTCGGCCCGTTTAGACCGTGCAAAACGCTTACTCTCACCTAGTCCCACTGGCCCATATACCCATATCACAATTACAGCACGGAAACAGGCCATTTCGGACCTTCTAGTCCGTGCCGAACGCTTACTCTCACCTAGTCCCACTGGCCCATATAACCATATCACAATTACAGCACGGAAACAGGCCATCTCGGCCCTTCTAGTCCGTGCCGAACCCTGACTCTCACCTAGTCCCACTGGCCCATATGACCATATCACAATTACACACGGAAACAGGCCGTCTCGGCCCTTCTAGTCCGTACCGAACGCTGACTCTCACCTAGTCCCACTGGCCCATATAACCATATCACAATTACACACGGAAACAGGCCGTCTCGGCCCTTCTAGTCCGTGCCGAACCCTGACTCTCACCTAGTCCCACTGGCCCATATGACCATATCACAATTACACACGGAAACAGGCCGTCTCGGCCCTTCTAGTCCGTACCGAACGCTGACTCTCACCTAGTCCCACTGGCCCATATAACCATATCACAATTACACACGGAAACAGGCCGTCTCGGCCCTTCTAGTCCGTGCCGAACACTGACTCTCACCTAGACCCACTGGCCCATATAACCATATCACAATTACACACGGAAACAGGCCATCACGGCCATTCTAGTCCGTGCCGACCGCTGGCTCTCACCTAGTCCCACTGGCCCATATAACCATATCACTATTACAGCACGGAAACAGGCCATCTTGGCCCTTCTAGTCCGTGCCGAACCCTGACTCTCACCTAGACCCACTGGCCCATATGACCATATCACAATTACACACGGAACAGGCCGTCTCGGCCCTTCTAGTCCGTGCCGAACGCTTACTCTCACCTAGTCCCACTGGCCCATATAACCATATCAGAATTACACAAGGAATCAGACATCTCGGCCCTTCTAGTCCATGCCAAACGCTTACTCTCACCTAGTCCCACTGGCCCATATGACCATATCACAATTACAGCACGGAAACAGGCCATCTCGGCCCTTCTGGTCCGTGTCGAACGCTGACTCTCACCTAGTCCCACTGGCCCATATAACCATTTAACAATTACAGCACGGAAACAGGCCATCTCGGCCCTTCTAGTCCGAGCCGAACGCTGACTCTCACCTAGTCCCACTGGCCCATATAACCATATCACAATTACACACGGAAACAGGCCATCTCGGCCCTTCTAGTCTGTTCCGAACGCTGACTCTCTCCTAGTCGCACTGGCCCATATAACCATCACAATTACAGCACGGAAACAGGCCATCTCGGCCCTTCTAGTCTGTGCCGAACGCTTACTCTCACCTAGTCCCACTGGCCCATATAACCATATCACAATTACAGCACGGAAACAGCCCATCTCGGCCCTTCCAGTCCGTGCCGAACACTGTCTCTCACCTAGTCCCACTGGCCCATATAACCATATCACAATTACAGCACGGAAACAGGCCGTCTCGGCCCTTCTAGTCCGTGCCGAACGGTTACTCCCACCTAGTCCCACCTACCCGCACTCAGCCCATAACCCTCCACTCCTTTCCTGTCCATATACCTATCCAATTTTACCTTAAATGACACAAATGAACTGGCCTCTACTACTTCTACAGGAAGCTCATTCCACACAGCTATCACTCGCTGAGTAAAGAAATACCCCCTCGTGTTTCCCTTAAACTTCTGCCCCCTAACTCTCAAATCATGTCCTCTAGTTTGAATCTCCCCTACTCTCAATGGAAACAGCCTATTCACGGCAACTCTATCTATCCTTCTCAAAATTTTAGATACCTCGATCAAATCCCCCCTCAACCTTCTAGGCTCCAATAAATGGAGACCTAAAATGTTCAACCTTTCTCTGTAACTTAAGTGCTGAAACCCAGGTAACATTCTAGTAAATCGTCTCTGCACTCTCTCTAATTTATTGATATCTTTCCTATAATTCGGTGACCAGAACTGCACACAATATTCCAAATTTGGCCTTACCAATGCCGTTTACAATTTTAACATTACATACCAACTTCTGTACTCAATGCTCTGATTTATAAAGGCCAGCGTTCCAAAAGCCCTCTTCACCACCCTATCTACATGAGACTCCACCTTCAGGGAACTATGCACAGTAATTCCTAGATCTCTTTGTTCCTCTGCATTCCTCAATGCCCTACCATTTACTCTGTATGTTCTATTTGGATTATTCCTGCCAAAATGTAGAACCTCACACTTCTCAGCATTAAACTCCATGTGCCAACGTTCAGCCCATTCTTCCAACCGGCATAAATTCTCCCCAGTAATCTCCTGCATTTTCTGCTGACGAGACTGTATCTGATTTGCAATTCTGCTATATCTAAGGGATTGACCGTTGCTATCCCTGTGCATAACCTGCTCGCAGTAACTCCAATAGTCCTCTCTTCTTTCTAGTTTTGACTTACCCAAATTCACTCCTGCCTGGTTGTCTCCCAAGAAGGTGAGTAAATAATTGTTTTCTTATGGATGAGCACCTTTATTTCAGTTATATTAACAATTACCTGCTCATGCTGGTCCCATGGTACCAGAGTGACAAATACCCCTGTATCCTCTTACACTAGCCGAACCCAATTTGTATCACGTTGAGTCTCAGTACATTTAGGCTCGGGTGTAATTTCAGTTAATCAGAAATTAACTTCAGAAGTTAACTTCAGAAATTGACCACTTCCTATTAGTTTCGAAAACTCTGAAACGACCTGGGCCCTGACAGAAACTCTTACCCGTCTCCCTTAGTGTCCTCTCCAGTCTACTCTCCCTGTGTACTCCACCCTCCTGTGTACAGATTATAACAGTAGAGATTATCTTTGAGTAACGCTTGAAGTGGCCACCCCAATCGGTGGATCTGTTGGGCAGATCACTACCCAACTCAATATTCACATGGGACTGATCCCACAGGACTGTAATCTTACTGTGGGCATCGTCACCTGAAGATTGCTCAATAATTGGACCTAAAGACCGATTAATAATTTTCCCCTTTGGGTTACTAAACGATGTCACTCCTAAAATTTTACTACATAAGAATTGTACCTTTGTACCCTCTGGAATGTTTAATGTTTGATCAAACCAGCAGCCCCAGCATAATACAAATTCGAGTCTTCAATCTCTTCCACTTGCGCCCATATCCGTTGAGAAAAGTTTCTTTTGATCACCGAATAGTCTTCATATAACGACATTGTTGTTGACAAGTTGATCGGCAGTAACGTTTCGGGAGCACGACCAGTCATGGTCAATTCCATCGCCATAAAGTGCATTATTCTCTCCGTGTTGAATTAAACCGGTAAATACACGAAGGGTAATATCTGCTCTTACTTCCGTTCCAATCTTGAATTAGTTCAAATCCATGTTTTGTGTCTGGTTTCCCGACCCCTGCAATCAAAGCTCCCGATCACCTTTGGACTCAAGTCGTCCATCTTTTCTCACCCAATTTCGTTTCACGACAGGGGAGGCAGCAACCAATGTATTTCTCCTCCTCATCTTATTTACACAGCTCCCCCTTTCTTTAAACTGAGAAAATGGAAAAACTCCTCCTTGGTCAGACCAGTTGCCATTTTCTGGGAATAACTGTTCTGGCTTACTGATCCGTCTGTAATCCTTTCGTCTAACAGTAATTGTATGGGGGTATGTTCTGTCAAGATCGCAAGTGGGTGAAGTCCCACTATGTGGTTGAAAAGCTGTTCTGCCCAGAAGCCCGCTAACAAGTGTTTCTCACAAACAACATGCCCCTGTTCTACTGGTGTGAGCATGCGTGATGCATCCGCTCCTGGTCTGAACTTCCCACGCGTCTGGTTTTGGAGGACCGCTGAGAGGGTGGTGTCCGTTGTAGCCACCACCGATGAGAATGGTTCATTCGGATTTTGGGTTTTCTGAGCAAGCGCTTGCTTCAGAGCTGTGGCAGCCTGGTTGTGTTCTGACCTCCATTCCCGTGCCACTTCCTTTTTCAGTAATTCATTTAAAGGAGCGGCCTGAGTGGAAAGCCCAGCAATGAGATTCCGACAGTAGCCTATTAGCCCCGGGGAGGACCTCAGCCCTTTCACATCTTGAGGAATGGGCAGTTCCATGACCGACTCTACTCTTCGTTTATCAATTTCTCCTTTTCCCAGTGTCAAGGTCATTCCCAAACAACGAACTTCTTGTTTTATCACCTGTGCCTTTCAAGATTTACCTTTAGTCCCAATGCATGCAATAATTGCAACAGTTCTGTCAATAGCTGATAATGTTCCTGCCTAGTTTCCGTCTGCAGGAGTAAATCATCCACATACTGGACCAAGCATTCAGGCTTTGTGAACCGCTTTAAACCTTCCTTTAAATGCTGGTGAAATATAGATGGGGAATTATGGAACCCCTGAGGTAGGGCCGTCCATGTATATTGCTGCCCCTGAAAGGTAAATGCAGACTTGTACTGACACTCACTTTCTAATGGGTCAGACCAAAATCCATTGTTTGTGTTGTTACGGATTCAGCAACAGTACATATATGAGTGAGACAGGGGTTTTTATAACAAATAACACGTTTATTAAACAGTGAAAAGCAAACCCCCAAAAGTAAACAAACCACTGACGTCACCGGAAATCAGCTGCAGTGCGGCAGCTTAAACAGTTCTTAAAGCGATGTTGCAAAACCAGTTCTTCAAAGTAGTACTGCAAAAGTTCAAAATGCTTACAGTCCATTTAAGGGAGAGACTTTTTAAGACGATTTACATTCTCTTTCACGTCGTCTTGCTGCGATTCCCAGTCGAACTACTTTTCCCACGAAGAATTTACGAAGATGGAAAATGAAACGGCTTAAAGACACTGACCTTTCCTTTACAACACTGTACTCAATCCCTTCTGCTGTTATTCACAGAGATTAACACGAGCACAGTCAACGAATTCCTTCCGAATGAGGATCAATCATGGTCGAACCTGTTTCACCGTCAAAATCGACTCTCCTCGATCATTTAACTCCCGAAATCCGATCTTCACTCTCCACTGATTCTCCACTAGTAGTATTGTAAAGAAACTGCTGGCAATGATCTTTTGAACTTTAGGCATTAGATAAAACTCCACCTTTCAACAAACGGCGTCATAATATTAAATCACGCAGTGGAATGAAGTCAACGTGGCAAATCCAGCCACGAAATGCCCCTCCTCATAGGGAGGGGCCCCCATTTTATACACCTGTAAAAAAAACTGTCACATGACCTCTACTGGCGGGAAATTGACATCACTCCACCATCACAAGACCATTACCTCAAGTCCAGTACAGCTTCAACACCTGTCACGTGACAAGTACACCACTGTCATGTGTCACGGGTCTGTAACAATACGGACAGGGATGAAGGGAAAAGGGAGATTGGGGATGATGGGAGAGTGGAGAGGGAGAGATGGACAGAGCGAAAGGTGAGTGGTGAATCTGTAGAAGTCACTGCCACAGGCCAGTTCATTGGCTATATTTAAGAGGGAGTTAGATATGGCCCTTGTGGCTAAGGGGATCAGGGGGTATGGAGAGAAAGCAGGTACAGGGTTCTGAGTTGGATGATCAGCTATGATCATACTAAATGGCGGTGCAGGCTAGAAGGGCCGAATGGCCAACTCCCGCGCCAATTTTCTATGTTTCTCTGCTGTGTCTGTGATTGAGCGGCGGGGCGGAGAGAGAAGAGAGATTAGAGTTCGGTGCGTCTCTCACAGGGAGCGGACGAGAGGCTCCTGTTGACTCCGGGCATTGACCAGAACGTCGCCAGACTTTCCCGGGTCGGCGGGTGTGTGCCCCCTACACTTGCACGCTGATGTCCCTCCGTTCCTCGACACGACCCCACCGTTCGCGGCGTTTGTCCGAATTTTGCGCACCGGTGTCCCCCCCACCCCACCCCGACGCTGGAAACTCTCCACAATTCAGTGCGTTCCCTGCAATGTGCACGGAGGCCCCTCTGTCTCCCGACACTATTAACGGTCCGAGTCCCAACTCTGTGCGCCTAGACTTGTCATCTGAGTTAAATCTGCCTTCAACATCATCCGCCATGCACAATGGGTGTGCATCTGTGTGTGTGCGCGCCCTACCCTTGTGCACCGATGTCCCGCTGACCCTTGACTCTCCCCGTGTGTGACCGTGACGCGACCTCAGAACTACCTCGGCTTTCCCACAGCCCTCTATTTCTCTAAGATCCATGTAGCCATCCAGGAGTCTCCTGAAATACCCTCCCGTTTCCGCCTCCACCTCCGCCGCCGGCAGCCCATTCCCCGCACTCTCCACCCTCTGCGTAAAAAAAAACTTACCCCCGACATCTCCTCTGTACCTACTTCCTAGCCCCTTTTAAAACTGTGCCCTCTAGTGCGGGCCATTTCAGCCCTGGGGACAAGCCTCTGACTACCCACACGATCAATGCCTCTCATCATCTTGTACCCCTCTATCGGGTCACCTCTCACCCTCCGTCGCTCCGAGGAGAAAAGGCCAAGTTCACTCAACCTATTCTCAAAAGGCATGCTCCCCAATCCAGGCAACATCCTTGTAAATCTCCTCCGCACCCTTTCTATGGTTTCCACATCCTTCCTGCAGAGAGGCGACCAGAACTGAGCACAGTACTCCAAGTGGGGTCTGACCAGGGTCCTATAGAGCTGTAACATTACCTCTCGGCTCCTAAACTCAATCCAGGCAACATCCTTGTAAATCTCCTCCGCACCCTTTCTATGGCTTCCACGTCCTTCCTGTAGTGAGGCGACCAGAACTGAGCACAGTACTCCAAGTGGGGTCTGACCAGAGTCCTATAAGCTGTTACATTAACCCTCGGCTCCTAAACTCAATCCAGGCAACATCCTTGTAAATCTCCTCCGCACCTTTTCTATGGTTTCCACATCCTTCCTGCAGTGAGGCGACCAGAACTGAGCACAGTACTCCAAGTGGGGTCTGACCAGAGTCCTATAGAGCTGTAACATTACCCCTCGGCTCCTAAACTCAATCCAGGCAACATCCTTGTAAATCTCCTCCGCACCTTTTCTATGGTTTCCACATTCTTCCTGCAGTGAGGCGACCAGAACTGAGCACAGTACTCCAAGTGGGGTCTGACCAGGGTCCTATAGAGCTGTAACATTACCTCTGGGCTCCTAAACTCAATCCCAGGATTGATGAAGGCCAATGCACCGTCCGCCTTCTTCACCACAGAGTCAACCTGCGCAGCTGCTTTGAGCGTCCTATGGACTCGGACCCCAGGATCCCTCTGATCCTCCACACTGACAAGAGTCTTACAATTAATACTAGATTCTGCCATCATATTTGACCTACCAAAATGAACCACCTCTCTCTTATCTGGGTTGAACTCCATCTGCCACTTCTCAGCCCGGTTTTGCATCCTATCAATGTCCCGCTGTAACCTCTGACAGCCCTCCACACTATCCACAACACCTCCAACCTTTGTGTCATCAGCAAACTCACAATCCCATCCCTCCACTTCCTCATCCAGGTCATTTATAAATATCACTATTAGTCAGGTTGATTTGAAAGAGTTAAAGGGGAGTGGAGAGGGAGAGATGGAAAGTGGGAATGCGGTGGGTGGGAAAGGAGGGAGAGTGGATACGGAGAGATAGACAGAGGGGAAGGTGGGAGAGTGGAGAGGGAGAGAAATACAGAAGAAAAGGGGAGAGTGGGGTTGAAGCGAGACTGGATAGGGAGAGAGGCAGATGGAAAGGAGTGTGTAAGGAGGGAGTGGGAGAGATGAGTTTTTCGGAGAGAGGGGATGGAGTGAAAAGGGTGTGGCAGAAAGGGGAAGGGTTAGAGTGGAGATGAAGAGAGGGATGGGGAGTGGTGAGACAAGGTTGAGTTGCTGGAGGGGAGAGATGTAGAGGGGGTAGACAGTGGGGTAAAGCGAAAGGGGAAGCAGGGGAGAGAAGGAGAGAGTTCGAAAGAGAGGGTTGAAAGTGAATGAATGGGGTGGAAGGGTGATGGGCGAGAAAGATAGGGAGAGCGGGAAGAGTGGAGAAAGATACGAGCGAGGAAGGAAGGTGAAGGAGAAATAAAATGGAGAGAAGATGGGTAGAGAGAAATGGCCGACAGGCGCTCCAGCTCCACC